>NC_141031.1:22462500-22625000 GCF_052040795.2 Danio rerio | reverse complement strand
AAGGGAAAAATACACAAAAACCTCAGTTCGAGAAATGGGAAAAAATGCTCTTCAGCAAGCAGTCCTCTCAGCCTGATCAAGAAAGAACAAAAAAACTATTATAGTCCAAAAAAATGAACAACGAAAAATGACAAAAAAATACTTGCAGACTTTGCTGGAGGGGAAGAGAATGACTGGAAATAACCAGGAACAAAAAATAGACTGGCCAGTAGAAATAGAGGCAGGTGTAATTGTCAGAACCACGCCAGTGTCCAGGACATCAAAAACTCAGGCAGCACAAAAGCAAACACTTCGGGCAAGCCAGGGACTACACAGAAAGGCTGGGAAGGTAGGGAGAGAGTCCTGGAGTCAAACAGAAAAAGGTTAACTAAAAACATTAAGTTTACCTATAGTTGATGTTGCAGGGCCAGAAGCAAACAACAATCTGGCACTGAACAGCAGAAACCAAGAGAATAAATAGGGGAGCTAATGAGAAGAAAATAAGCAAAGACAGGTGAAGCAAATCAACTAAAATTATGAGAACGAGGAGGTGGAGAGAAACAATCAGGAGCACAAACAAAGGAACATGTGGCTAATACAAACAGAACAGATAGAACCAGCCGATCAGCCAGGAGTCCTGACAAATGTAGCCTACAAAATACAAATGGAAATTTGTGTTTAGCATGGTTGAACCAGCATTAAAAATAACATTAAAAGTCTTTAATTTCGCTTGAAGTAAAACCCTTATTTGTTTGTTTTTTCATAAAGCGCATTTTTCTATGAGGTGCCGTGTAGGATTTAAATCAAACTTTGCTTATCAACACATACATAAAACATGTGTATATACACCTATAAATTACTCGCATAAACACCTATACTACTGGATGTTCAAAACAACATAGATGAAACTTGTGTATATACATATAAACTTGACGCTTGAATACACACACGCATTCGTATAAATCCTCAAACACCCACATTAACACACGCACATACATATAAACTTGATGCATGCAAACACACCTATACACACTTGCATATACATATAAACTTGATTCTCGCATAAATACCTACATTTACACGCACATACATATAAACTCGCAGCATTCAAACACACCTATACACTCTCGCATATACATATAAACTCGATCTATGCATAAATAAGTTGAAAGTTACTTAAAAACATTATTTAATTATTATCATTATTAATATTATATAGTATTTTGTTAAATTTTCCAAGTTAAAATTCAGTGAGCTATTAATATGCCTCTGTTAGACTCAAAATAAGGAATTATACTTTCTTAGTTCATATTGTTTTGATTGAGCTAGGTTTGTTTAGATTGGGTATTTGCAAGTATTGTTAACCCTTTTATTTATAACTGGCTTGAAAATATCATCAAACTCAATGCTAATCTAAAGATAATCCAAAAGTTGAATTGGTTTGTATTTTACTCAACTTTGGGTTGAAAACCCCCGCACTGTCTGGAGTAATTGTTAACTTCTTTAATTGAAAGTTTTACATAGTTTTACATGTACTGTCTAATAACATTAATAATCAACTTAAATAGGCTTTTAGTTGTTTAACAAGGTCAAAAAAAAATAAATAAATATATTTACATAAAGTCCACTTATGGGATAGTTTACCCCTGAAATTAAGTTCCTTAGTTGCAGTACAAATGTTATACAGGTTCACCTGTAGTTTCAGTACAAAATACAAAAGTTTGTAATAATACAAAAGTTACTTAAAATACTACTTAAAATATTAAAATACATGTATAAACTAAAATTTGGGCCAATTTATAACGGGAACTTATGTTGCAAGTATACTAATGAAAATTAACGTTTTTGTGCTTACTAAATGAAGTATAAAATATAGCTGAACGTTACAAATTTAAAGCTGAAAGTCTATTGTGACTTTTGTGACTTTGTATTAAGTAATATGAAGACAAAAACATATAGTTGATTGTGCCAGCAGAAGTTACCTGGCGTTTCTTTTTGACTATAATGGAGCTAAAATGAACTTTAAACCTTTTCCTCTAGACAATATTGTAATTGCCTTTCAGGACAATAATGTTTATGACGTTGCCTGTACATGGTACTTTCTTCTGAGATATTTACTGTTATGTTCCTGACCTTTACACATGCATGCATACACATACATACCTACATACATACATACATACATACATACACACATACATACATACATACATACATACATGCATGCATACTTACATACATACATATAAAACCCAATACGTTAAGGCAACTCAAACTATTTAAAACTGATCTGAGTACTGTGAACTTACTCCTTTTAATTAATAAGATATTTAATTAACTCATTACCTTATTTACCTAGTTCAAAACTCTTTTCAAATTAGTAGAATTGACATTCAGTAAATTTTGAGTTGACACTCATTTCTTGTTGAAAGTTGATTGTTGGGTTTTAGTACACACACACACACACACACACACACACACACACACACACACATATATATATATATATATATATATATATATATATATATATATATATATATGAGATTTATCAAAGTGTGAATTTATCAAAGTGTGAATCTTTTACATGTTTGGTTTCCTCTTCAGATTCAAATTTGTTTTGGATGTGCATTATTGCAAGACATGGCAACCCATAAGTTTACGTAAGGTTATTTCTTAACAATTTCATTTTCCTTTCAATAGAAAGAACCATTACCTGAGTATTTGCGTGACACAGCCTGACATAATTACAGCTGAATCTGTGGATAGTTTCAGTCCTTTGCGTGACCTTTATTACCATGAACACCACAGTATTATTATAAATTTCACAATGTAGCCTACAAAATACAAATGGAAATTTGTGTTTAGCATGGTTGAACCAGCATTAAAAATAACAACATTAAAAGTCTTTAATTTTGCTTGAAGTAAAATCCTTGTTTGTTTGTTTTATTCATAAAGCGCATTTTTCTATGAGGTGCCGTGTGATTTAAATCAAACTTTGCTTATCAACACATAGCCTACATAAAACATGTGTATATACAACTATAAATTACTCGCATATACACCTATACTACTGGATGTTCAAAACAACATAGATGAAACTTGTGTATATACATATAAACTTGACGCATAAATACACACACGCATACGTATAAACTTGATCCTCAAACACCCACATTAACACACGCACATACATATAAACTTGCTGCATGCAAACACACCTATACACACTTGCATTTACATATAAACTTGATTCTCGCATAAATACCTACATTTACACGCACATACATATAAACTCGCAGCATTCAAACACACCTATACACTCTCGCATATACATATAAACTCGATCTATGCATAAATAAGTTGAAAGTTACTTAAAAACATTATTTAATTATTATCATTATTAATATTATATAGTATTTTGTTAAATTTTCCAAGTTAAAATTCAGTGAGCTATTAATATGCCTCTGTTAGACTCAAAATAAGGAATTATACTTTCTTTGTTCATATTGTTTTGATTGAGCTAGGTTTGTTTAGATTGGGTATTTGCAAGTATTGTTAACCCTTTTATTTATAACTGGCTTGAAAATATCATCAAACTCAATGCTAATCTAAAGATAATCCAAAAGTTGAATTGGTTTGTATTTTACTCAACTTTGGGTTGAAAACCCCCGCACTGTCTGGAGTAATTGTTAACTTCTTTAATTGAAAGTTTTAAATAGTTTTACATGTACTGTCTAATAACACTAATAATCAACTTAAATAGGCTTTTAGTTGTTTAACAAGGTAAAAACAAAAATAAATAAATATATTTACATAAAGTCCACTTATGGGATAGTTTACCCCTGAAATTAAGTTTCTTAGTTGCAGTACAAATGTAATACAGGTTCACCTGTAGTTTCAGTACAAAATACAAAAGTTTGTAATAATACAAAAGTTACTTAAAATACTACTTAAAATATTAAAATACATGTATAAACTAAAATTTGGGCCAATTTATAACGGGAACTTATGTTGCAAGTATACTAATGAAAATTAACGTTTTTGTGCTTACTAAATAAAGTATAAAATATAGCTGAACTTTACAAATTTAAAGCTGAAAGTCTATTGTGACTTTTGTGACTTTGTATTAAGTAATATGAAGACAAAAACGTATAGTTGATTGTGCCAGCAGAAGTTACCTGGCGTTTCTTTTTGACTATAATGGAGCTAAAATGAACTTTAAACCTTTTCCTCTAGACAATATTGTAATTGCCTTTCAGGACAATAATGTTTATGACGTTGCCTGTACATGGTACTTGCTTCTGAGAATTTTACTGATATGTTCCTGACCTTTACACATGCATGCATACACATACATACATACATACATACATACATACATATAAAACCCAATACGTTAAGGCAACTCAAACCATTTAAAACTGATCTGAGTAATGTGAACTTACTTCTTTTAATTAATAAGATATTTAATTAACTCATTACCTTATTTACCTAGTTCAAAACTTTTTTTAAATTAGTAGAATTGACATTCAGTAAATTTTGAGTTAACACTCATTTCTTGTTGAAAGTTGATTGTTGGGTTTTAGTACACACACACAAACACACACACACACACACACACACACACACACACACACACACACACATATATATATATATATATATATATATATATATATATATATATATATATATATATATATATATATATATATATGTATATATGTATATATGAGATTTATCAAAGTGTGAATTTATCAAAGTGTGAATCTTTTACATGTTTAGTTTCCTCTTCAGATTCAAATTTGTTTTGGATGTGCATTATTGCAAGACATGGCAACCCATAAGTTTACGTAAGGTTATTTCTTTACAATTTCATTTTCCTTTCAATAGAAAGAACCATTACCTGAGTATTTGCGTGACACAGCCTGACATAATTACAGCTGAATCTGTGGATAGTTTCAGTCCTTTGCGTGACCTTTATTACCATGAACACCACAGTATTATTACAAATTTCACAATGTAGCCTACAAAATACAAATGGAAATTTGTGTTTAGCATGGTTGAACCAGCATTAAAAATAACATTAAAAGTCTTTAATTTCGCTTGAAGTAAAACCCTTATTTGTTTGTTTTTTCATAAAGCGCATTTTTCTACGAGGTGCCGTGTAGGATTTAAATCAAACTTTGCTTATCAACACATAGCCTACATAAAACATGTGTATATACATCTATAAATTACTCGCATATACACCTATACTACTGGATGTTCAAAACAACATAGATGAAACTTGTGTATATACATATAAACTTGATGCATGAATACACACACGCATACGTATAAACTTGATCTTCAAACACCCACATTAACACACGCACATACATATAAACTTGCTGCATGCAAACACACCTATACACTCTCGCATATACATATAAACTCGATCTATGCATAAATAAGTTGAAAGTTACTTAAAAACATTATTTAATTATTATCATTATTAATATTATATAGTATTTTGTTAAATTTTCCAAGTTAAAATTCAGTGAGCTATTAATATGCCTCTGTTAGACTCAAAATAAGGAATTATACTTTCTTAGTTCATATTGTTTTGATTGAGCTAGGTTTGTTTAGATTGGGTATTTGCAAGTATTGTTAACCCTTTTATTTATAACTGGCTTGAAAATATCATCAAACTCAATGCTAATCTAAAGATAATCCAAAAGTTGAATTGGTTTGTATTTTACTCAACTTTGGGTTGAAAACCCCCGCACTGTCTGGAGTAATTGTTAACTTCTTTAATTGAAAGTTTTACATAGTTTTACATGTACTGTCTAATAACATTAATAATCAACTTAAATAGGCTTTTAGTTGTTTAACAAGGTCAAAAAAATAATAATAATAAATATATTTACATAAAGTCCACTTTTGGGATAGTTTACCCCTGAAATTAAGTTCCTTAGTTGCAGTACAAATGTTATACAGGTTCACCTGTAGTTTCAGTACAAAATACAAAAGTTTGTAATAATACAAAAGTTACTTAAAATACTACTTAAAATATTAAAATACATGTATAAACTAAAATTTGGGCCAATTTATAACGGGAACTTATGTTGCAAGTATACTAATGAAAATAACGTTTTTGTGCTTACTAAATAAAGTATAAAATATAGCTGAACTTTACAAATTTAAAGCTGAAAGTCTATTGTGACTTTTGTGACTTTGTATTAAGTAATATGAAGACAAAAACATATAGTTGATTGTGCCAGCAGAAGTTACCTGGCGTTTCTTTTTGACTATAATGGAGCTAAAATGAACTTTAAACCTTTTCCTCTAGTCTAGACAATATTGTAATTGCCTTTCAGGACAATAATGTTTATGACGTTGCCTGTACATGGTACTTTCTTCTGAGATATTTACTGTTATGTTCCTGACCTTTACACATGCATGCATACACATACATACATACATACATACATACATACATACACACATACATACATACATACATACATACATACATACATACATACATACATACATACATACATACATACATACATACATGCATGCATACATACATACATACATATAAAACCCAATACGTTAAGGCAACTCAAACTATTTAAAACTGATCTGAGTACTGTGAACTTACTCCTTTTAATTAATAAGATATTTAATTAACTCATTACCTTATTTACCTAGTTCAAAACTCTTTTTAAATTAGTAGAATTGACATTCAGTAAATTTTGAGTTGACACTCATTTCTTGTTGAAAGTTGATTGTTGGGTTTTAGTACACACACACACACACACACACACACACACACACACACACACACACATATATATATATATATATATATATATATATATATATATATATATATATATATATATATGAGATTTATCAAAGTGTGAATTTATCAAAGTGTGAATCTTTTACATGTTTGGTTTCCTCTTCAGATTCAAATTTGTTTTGGATGTGCATTATTGCAAGACATGGCAACCCATAAGTTTACGTAAGGTTATTTCTTTACAATTTCAATTTCGTTTCAATAGAAAGAACTATTACCTGAGTATTTGCGTGACACAGCCTGACATAATTACAGCTGAATCTGTGGATAGTTTCAGTCCTTTGCGTGACCTTTATTACCATGAACACCACAGTATTAGGCCTATTACAAATTTCACAATGTAGCCTACAAAATACAAATGGAAATTTGTGTTTAGCATGGTTGAACCAGCATTAAAAATAACAACATTAAAAGTCTTTAATTTCGCTTGAAGTAAAACCCTTATTTGTTTGTTTTATTCATAAAGCGCATTTTTCTATGAGGTGCCGTGTAGGATTTAAATCAAACTTTGCTTATCAACACATACATAAAACATGTGTATATACACCTATAAATTACTCGCATATACACCTATACTACTGGATGTTCAAAACAACATAGATAAAACTTGTGTATATACATATAAACTTGACGCATGAATACACACACGCATTCGTATAAACTTGATCCTCACATAAACACCCACATTAACACACGCACATTCATATAAACTTGCTGCATGCAGACACACCTATACACACTTGCATATACATATAAACTTGATTCTCGCATAACTACCTACATTTACACGCACATACATATAAACTCGCAGCATTCAAACACACACTCGCATATACATATAAACTTGATCTATGCATATACACCCACAACAACACACGCTCATACACAAACTCACTGCATGCAAACACACCTATACTGGCATATAGCCCCAATGCTTAAACTCAATGTGTGTATAAACACCCAAAATAACACTCTCGAAAACATCGAAAAAATGAATAAATAAATTAAATTCACAAACGTTTATCACGAATCTGGTTATTGCAAAGCTTATGAAATAAAAATAATCCAATTAATAGAGGGATTAAATATGTTAAATTATGATCGTTCATTAATTTTCTTGTAGGCTTAGTCCCTTTATTAATCTGGTGTTGCCACAACAGAATGAACCGCCAACTTATCCAGCAAGTTTTTACGCAGCGGATGCCCTTCCAGCAGCAACCCATCTCTGGGAAACATCCACAGACACATTCACACACACACACACTACGGACAATTTAGCCTACTCTATTCACCTGTACCGCATGTCTTTGGACTGTGGGGGAAACCGGAGCACCTGGAGGAAACCCACGCGAAAGCAGGGAGAACATGCAAACTCCACACAGAAACGCCAACTGAGGCGAGGTTCGAACCAGCGACCTAGCGACTTTCTTGCCTGTGAGGCGACAGCACTACCTACTGTTCTACTGCCTCTCCAATTATGAACATATGTTATATAAAATATTAGTCTATATAAATAGACTATTCAAAATAAGAAATATTTTTATTTAAAACCTTTTCATTTAATTAGGTAATTACATACACAAATATAAATGGACAAGATGGAACCCTTAAAGGACGTTCAAAAAGCAACCAGAACTATAAATATAAATGTATACTCAAACTAAACTCCTCTTTTCTATTGCAAATGTTAATGTAGCCTATATTTTTCTTGTTTTGTTTTTTTAAATTCTTATAACTATTATGCTTTTTATATGTTTTTACAATGTGGGTGTCAAAATTGCAAGATTTTGGTATCATTGTGATTGTTAATTATTCAGCATAAAAAAAATAAATAAAAAAAAAACGCTGATTAAAAGTCTCTGCTCTGGACAATCCTTTTGTGTTTGATAACTAATACTTTTAATTTTTACATCAGCTGGCATCCAGCATTTTGGTGCATTAGCCTGTTTATTGGTGACAGGAAAACCCACTTAAGTGCATTCCTGCCCCCTACTGGACATAAGTGTGTATCATAACCCTTGACGAATAGTGACACCAATAATAAAACAAACATAAAAAAAAACTAATATTAAACAAACATATTTTATTCAAAATGATTACTTAAGCAACCTTATATTTATTAAACCATAATAACATTTCCAATAATTTAATTGCTCAATAAACCTTTAATTTTGCAGGAGCATTCCTTAGCATTATCTTTTTATTTATTTTTTGTAGAATTAGCAAAATCTATTTTCGTAATTCAACAGATGTAATTCCTCTATTAATCACATTATTTCTGTTTCTTAAGGTTTGCAATAACCTGATTCATGACAAATAATAATCTTGTTCATTACACTCAAAGGACTTTTACGTTGAAATTAAACGACTTCCTTTTAAAGTGAAATAACTTCCTTTTACTGTGAAAATCCATGCATACACACATATGAAATCACTTGCATATTTGTATATACACAACTAACGTTCGAGGTTACTAAAGTAACCCTTCGTTCCCCGAGGAGGGGAACGGAAGCACTATAAGTGGATTTGATTGTAAAATCCACGCATTGGGAGGTTCGGTTCAGAAGCTACTCGTCTGAAAGAGTATTGAACGGGCCAATTAAGAATGAATTGGCAGCGCAAGCCTGCGCAGGTGAGCGGCATAAGCAATCAACTGAGTATATAAGCTCACCTGGCGCCAGCAGACGCTATCCTTTTTAAGCTGAAGAGACTTTCAACAGCTAAGGGACAGTCATTATGGCGACGGAGTATAGTGCTTCCATTCCCCTCCTCGGGGAACGAAGGGTTACTTTAGTAACCTCGAACGTTCCCCTTCGGGGGGAACTTCAGCACTATAAGTGGATTTGATTGTAAAATCCACGCATTGGGAGCCCATTGAAAGCGCCATAATGACTGCACCTTACCAGCACCCCCGATGAGGAGATAGTCAAGCAAGCGTGACGCACCCACATCATGGGGGGCGCGGTCCTCCAACGTGTCCCTGGCCCTAATTTATCCTACTTCAACAGAAGTTTTACGGATTTATATATATTTTTTGGGAAGTCGTGAGCATCTAGATAATTCTAGGAAAATACGACAGTACGTTGGGAAGCGTGCAATCCCGATAGGGAGGACGCTGCGGAGGCCATCCGTTACCCAAGGGGGGATAGATGGCAGAATTTACATATGGACTAGCCCTAAAAAGGGGGAGTACGCATAGCAAAAGAGTGGTTAGCGGGGAGGGAAGACACGGGTCCGCCCGGGGGGGGACTTAACCGTGGCGGAATAAGCATATGGGATCGCCTAGTGGGGATCACGCATAGCAGGCACCTTTAACCAAATCGCGGGCTGACCAGCGGGCAGACCTACAACGTAGTGGGCCAGCAAGTGACTCCTCCGCTGAGTCAGTGCTGGGGGCCACGGAAGAATCTGCAGGGCTCACCTGACGGGGAACTTTACTGACAGATAAAAAGGCGCACGTATCTCCGTGTTAGGGAAAATGGCGCAGCAAGCGTGTTTCAACACCCTACCGAATTGTTTCCTCAATCACCAAGGGTTACCTAATACCCTTGAGGAAACCGGCTCCACTCGCAGATTGTAAAACCTTGCAAATGTGTTGGGTGTCACCCAGCCCGCAGCTCTACAGATGTCTGTTAGAGGGGCGCCGCGTGCGCGCGCTCGAGAGGATGCGATCCCAATTACAGGCACGAGTCACTGACCGAAAAATGCCTCCGGGTCCCCGACCCTCTAATCGATATCAACGCGACCAGCAGAGCTGTCTTCAGGGACAGAAAAATACTGAGTCGAGGATCGAAGGGATCTGACGCGGCTTGTGTAGCGAGGGCGAGATCCTAAGAGGGCATGAGAGGGGGCGGGGTGGATTAATTCGCTTAACGCCCCTGAGGAACCGGATGATGAGGTTATGCGTTCCCACGGTGCTGCCAGCCACCGCGTTATGAGAGCGGAGATGGCAGCCACGTAACCTTGAGTGTGGAGGGCGACAGCCTGCTCTCCAACTTCTCTCGGCGTAAAGAAAGCACAACGCTGATCTGGCAAATTACGGGGGTCTTCTCAGCGAGAGACACACCATTCAGTGAATAGACTCCACGTCAGGGCATAGGCGCGCTCGGGGAGGGGGCTCTAGCCCGAGTGACGGTATTAGCCACCGCAATCGGAGGTTACCTAAGTCTTCCTCGCGTCTAAAAATCTCTTCAAAGATCGGCGAGGGTGCCAGGTGGTGCCCTGTCCCTGAGAGAGTAGGTGCTCTCTCGAAGGGACTGCCAGGGGAGGGCTATCGCGAGGGAGAGCTCTGACATCCAGGTCCGGTTGAGCCAGAGGGGCGCAACCAGCAACCTGTTCCTCATCCTCCCTGACCTTGCACAGTAACTGCGCGAGCAGGCTCACTGGGGGAAACGCGTATTTGCGCGTGCCCCGAGGCCAGCTGTAAGCCAGTGCATCCGTGCCGAGAGCACTCGGTCAGGGAAAGAACAACTGGCAATGAGCGATCTCGGGGGAAGCAACAGATCGATCTGGGCTTCCCCGAATCGCGCCCATATCAGCTGAACAGACTCGGGGTGGAGTCTCCATTCTCCAGGACGCAAGGCTGCCGTGAGAGCGCATCGGCTGCACGGTTGAGCTTGCCTGAATATGAATGGCTTGCAGCGATTTCAGCCGCGGATGACTCCAGAGGAGCAGACGGCGGGCGAGCTGAGACATGCGGCGAGAGCGCATACCCCCTATACGGCTGATATACGCCACCGCCGCCGTACTGTCCATCCTGACCAGCACGTGTTGCCGCTCCAGCACCGGAAAAAAACGGTGGAGAGCGAGGAACACTGCCAACAGCTCCAGGCGATATGCCAATGCAACTGGGTACCTTTCCACAGGTCTGCAGCCGCATGCCCGCAACGCACAGCCCCCCAGCCCGTGTTGGAAGTGTCTGCTGAAACGACAACAAGACTGGACGCCTGTTCTAGAGACACCCAGGCCTGTAGGAACGAGGGGTCGCTCCAAGGGCTGAGGGCGCGGCGACACAGCGCAGTAACAGAGACTCGGTGTGCGCGCGCGTGCCATGCGCGTCTGGGGACTCGATCGTGAAGCCAGTGCTGAAGTGGTCTCATATAGAATAATCCGAGCGGCATGAAGCGGCTGCGGATGCCATATGCCCCAGGAGCCTCTGAAATAGTTTCAGTGGGACCACTGTTTTACTGTCGAGCTCTCTCAGACAGTACAGCATCAGCTGAGCGCGCTCTCCGGAGAGGCGCGCTGCCATGGTGACCGAGTCCAGCTCCAGCCCGAGAGAAGAGATCCTCTGCACGGGGGCGAGTTTGCTCTTTTCTCGGTTGACCTGAAACCCCCACAGGTGGAAGTGCCAGAGCACTTTGTCTCTGTGCATAATCAACTGCTCCGAGAGAGGGCAAAATCAGCCAGTCCTAAAGAAATTGAGTATGCAGATGCCCGCGAGCCGAAGGGGCGCTGAGGCACCCTCCGCGGGCTTGGTGAGGACCCGCGGAGACAGAGAGAGCCCGAAGGGGAGGGCTTTGTATTGCCAAGCTCGACCTTCAAACGCAAACCGCAGAAACTGTCGGTGGCAAGGAAGAGTGGAGACATGGAAATACGCGTCCATCAGGTCTAATGCTGCAGACCAACCCAGAGGACGAACGCACCGGAGGATGCGCTTCTGCGTGAGCATTCTGAACGGCAGCATGTGCAGGCAGCGGTTCAAAACGCGCAGATCTAGGATTGGCCGTGACCCACCGCTCTTTTTGGGCACGATGAACAAGGGCTGTAAAACCCGCTCTCCATCTCGGCTGGAGGGAACGGCTCGATTGCATCCTTCGCCAAGAGGACAGCAATCTCCTCTCGCAAGACAGGGGCGGACAGGGGGCTGACCCTGGTGAATACACACCCGTGACTTGGGGGGCCGTTTCGCGAACTGAATCGCATAGCCGAGTCTGATTGTGCGTATGAGCCACCGCGAAGAGCTGGCCCGCGCTAACCAGGCAGGCAGAGCTCTCGCTAATGGACTCATCGCTACAATCGCTGACGTACCAGCAGTGGGGCAGCGCGGAGTGGGTGTGCTGATCCGGGAAGCTCGCGGGTCCCACGGAAAAGCTGGAGGTGAGATATTTGCTCTCACTCCAAACCCGAGCTCCGGAGGGGAGGCTTGAGGGGTGGGAGAAAGGAGACCGTCCTCCCAGCGCTCGTGAGCCACTGGCGAAACGCACCGAATCTGCAAGCTAGAAAGCATAGCGTCCCAGACTGGCAGATTTCGGGCTGTCACATCTGGGGAAGTGAAAAGTGCCCTTTCATAATGTTTTCATGGCAGTAAAAAGTGCCGTTGGAAATGGGGCCCCGCCCTCCAGCGGGGAAAGAGCAAGTTCCCTCTTCTCCAGATGGCCTGTCCCAGGGGCGCTTCGCGGTCCGTTGCCGGACTTAGCGACGTTCTGGGCAGGGGGGCTGCCTGCTTCCGAGGTGCCCGACGCGCTCGCTTCGCCGGAGGCGTGTGCGGGGGCGGAGCAGCTCTCGTAGGCGGGCGCCTTCGGCGAGGAGCAGGTATGAATGGCACGGCGGGCGGAGGGGGCTACGGACCGCCGATAAGGCATCACCCACCAACTGCTCTCTCACCGCCTTGAATTCCTGGGTGAATTCACAGACAGTGTCGCCGAACCTGGCTGGGGATATGGGGAAGTCAAGAAAGCGGACTTTGTCGACTTTGCGCATATCAGCCAGGGGTGGCGCTCCTGGACCACTAATGTGGACATCGTCCTCCCCAACGCACACGCAGCGGACTCAGTAGTCCGAAGAGCTAAGTCGGCGGCGGTGCGAAGCTCGTAAGCCTGGGTTGGACCCACCCTCGTGCAGCTCGGCCAGCGCCTGCGCTTGGTAGCGCTGGTAGGTGGCTATCGCATGCAAGGCGGAAGCAGCCTGGCCCGCAGCTATGTAAGCTCTAGCTCCGAGGGAGGTAGATAACTTACAGGCTTTGGATGGGAGACGAGGCGGACCCCGCCAAGAAGAGGCGCCGCGCGGATTTACCGCCATCGCGCACTCAACCTGAGGAATCGCCACATACCCCCTGGCTGTTTCACCGTCAAGAGTGGTTAGGGTGGAGGAACACGCAGCACGAGCAGAAAAATGTGCTTTACAAGACCGCGTGAGCCTACTGTGCACCTCCGGGAAGAAGGGAACGCCCCTCTAGTCGGTCCGGCCGCGGAGCTGGGGGATAAACCATCTCCAACCCACGGCCGAAGCAGCCCGGGAAAGCACGGCTAACATGTCTGTTTCAGGATCCGTAGTGACAGCGCTCACCAGCCCGAAGGGGGCGAGCGGGTCTGGATCATCATCGGACAATGAAAGCCCACCCTCCGATGCCGCGGTGGACATCTGGTCTCCGGTGTCATCGGGCGTAAGGGCTACCATCTGTTAGACGGATCGCTTCCCCCGCCCGAAGCTTGGATAGAGCGCTTAGAGGAGCGGGAGGTCCGCGGGCGACGGATTATCTCTCGCTGAAACCCTCAGATCTGCCCGAGTGCCCGCTGCAGAGCAGGGGACAACTGGGGTGGTTCACCCTTTTGCAAAGGCTAACCGCGATCTTGCGCAACAGTCATGGCATCGCAATGACGACATGAACTGTCCGCGAGCAGCGCATTAACATGCTGGACCCCCAGACATGCAACGCAGTGCCCGCGTCCATCATCCGAGGACAGGAAACCACCGCATCCAGAAACGCACAGTCGGAGCGCCGTCCTGATAAGGACGTGCTGCACGACTGTGTTGCTCTTTCTGTGAAGCTTGCAACTTTATACGCACCGCTCTGGAGGACCGGACCCAAAGAACGCCAGGCAAGGGAGAAACCCAGCTCGACCGTCTGCCACTGCATGTACACACTCTGGACCGGGAGAATGCTCTCGTTCGCTCAGAATCGCTGGTCACAGCAGGAGGAACCCTCATCGACTCGATCAGAAAGTCTCTGAAGCGAAAAGGATAGCGTCTGCTGGCGCCAGGTGAGCTTATATACTCAGTTGATTGCTTATGCCGCTCACCTGCGCAGGCTTGCGCTGCCAATTCATTCTTAATTGGCCCGTTCAATACTCTTTCAGACGAGTAGCTTCTGAACCGAACCTCCCAATGCGTGGATTTTACAATCAAATCCACTTATAGTGCTGAAGTTCCCCCCGAAGGGGAACTGTATATATGTGTGTCTGTATGTTTGTGAATTTTATTTTATATGTTTGCACAAGTGTCATTTGGGTGTTTATGCACACATCAAGTTTATATTCTTATGTGAGAGTTTATGGGTGTATATGCATAGATCAAGTTTATATGTATATGCAAGTGTGTATAGGTGTGTTTGCATGCAGCAAGTTTATATGTATGTGCGTGTGTTAATGTGGGTGTTTATGTGAGGATCGAGTTTATATGTATGTGCGTGTTTATGTGTGTGTATTCATGCGTCAAGTTTATATGTATATACACAAGTTTCATCCATGTTGTTTTGAACATCCAGTAGTATAGGTGAATATGCAAGTAATTTATAGGTGTATATACACATGTTTTATGTATGTGTTGATAAGCATAGTTGGATTTAAATACTATACGGCACCTCATAGTTTAACTTTTATTTTCACTTAACAGTAAGAGGGCTGAGCGCACGCTTTGTTTAACTACTAGTCTTTCAGGATTTTTTTGTTTGTTTGTTTTCTTAAAGTTGATGACATTTTTAGGTATCTAAAGTCTTGGTTCTGTAGTCTGTTAAGCACATTGTAGTTATATTAGTAGTAGCTTGGATTGCTAAACATGGAGTCAGATGATGATTGTTAATGTGAGTTGGACTACACATGAAAGGATGAATACAAAAAAAAAAAAAAACACCCAGAAAAAAAGGTAGTTTGAAAAATGTAGTTTTGTGGCTATTAGAGAAGCAAAGGCTGTCTTTTTCTGTTGTCTCCCTTAATGTTCATACATTATAAAATCATTCAGTATTAAATAAATAATAAATAGTTAAAACTCAACAGTTAACAAAATTGTATTTTTTAGCCTCCAAAACCTGTTGCATAATCGGTCATTTCGTCTGATGAAAACTCCTGATCTCGTACATAAAGCTTTTATAGAAATAAAAAGAAATAAATACATATTTTATTTGCTTTACTAAATAAACTGATTAAATGCTGTTAACTCTCTTGTACAGTATAAAAATTGTAAACCCACTCACAGTACATACATACTTCCTTATCAGAAAATTGGTCAAACGTGATGCATTTTAAATGCCTGGTTTGAAAAAGCAGAATTTCCAGTAATAAAAGTCCTGTTCTTCGATTTTTGCAGATATACAGACAACAACCTGCACATCACATGCATCCTGAAGTATAGGGACTCTTGGATTGGAGCACTATCAGGCCCTGCTGGTCAAGTTCTTCCTCCATGAGACTCTTGTAAACGGAGAACTTAGACATGTGAAACAAAGTGTACAAGATTACTTTATATTTGCAGTGTTGGACAAATCAAAGAGGAAGGAGCTGGTTAAATATGCTTATGAGCATTTTAAACCACAAGAAGACATTGTCTGGGGCCCAAAGGAGATTCTGCAAAAGAAAACGTCAAAGAAAGTTGAGAAGGAAAGGGAGAAAACAAATAAGAGCATTTAGGGAGTAAACTAAATGGATCTCTGTCCTCCTCCTGAAGGCATAGGTAGCATTTTTTTTTTTAAATGGTCAACAAAAAGATGATGAAGGCAAACAATGATAACAGTCAAAGTTGCTCAAAAAAGGAAGCCATAAAAAGCTATATCAGGAGTGGGGATGGTGATGAGGATGATGATGATGGTAATGAAATGTCTCATCGTGTTGATATTCAGAAATGTTCTCCATGAAGAATTTTTGTGTCTGACTCAGAAATTATGGAACAAGATTTTTCTCCAAAACCAAAACTGTATTACAGAAAATAAATACAAACAAAAACCTGAACTTAATGGGTCATTCTTAAAGTTGTATATAGCATTATATAGCATTTTTCTGCATGTTAATTGCATGAAGCTATTTGTTTATGCCAGTGATTCCAAATAAAATGTTTTGTTGCTTACTGTGCATTGGGTTTAGGTTCTAAAAGACCCATAAATTATTTTTGTGTTTATTTTTAATTGTTTGTTTCCACAAAGGTATCATAGATAAAGTTTCAGATTAAAACGTAGCCAGGGACAATGTTTTGCTACTTGCTATTATTGCTAAAAACCAAAAGGACAGGAGTGATTTCAATTTAAATCTAGCTGTTAATTAACGTCATTCAGACTTACCTTTTGTCATGTGGCGTGAAACCTTTGCAGAACATTTGAGCAACACCTGGCAACCCTTAAATAAGCCCTGCATTTCCTTGTTGTTGAACTACGCCAGAAATGCCGTCGGTTCACCGTTTCAACTTTCATTTTCACTTAATGGTGGGAGGGCTAAGCGCGCTTTGTTTAACTAACTCTGGCTTTTTGCTCGATGTACTTAAAGCTGGTAACATTTCTGAGGTGTCTGAAGTCTTGGTTCTTTGGCCTGTTAAGGTTTACACATAATTTGTTTGCTCGTACTTGGTTTCGTCGTATTAATAGTAGTTTGCGGTCTACTAAACATATTAGTATGGAGTCAGATGATGATTGCGACTGCGAGTTGGACTCCACATGGGAGGATGAAGATGAAAACAAAACACCCAATGAGAAGGTTTTTTATAACTACTTTTTCCAACAACAGTGTTAACATTTCTTGGTTATACTGTTTATTTATTTTGTTTAAGTTGTTTAATGCTTCTATTCTTCCAATATCTCTATTGAAAACAACAAGGTCTCACTTGGAATTTTCGTTTACTTTGTATATTTAGCTCAAGAAGAGTCGCAGGAACATGTATGCAGCCAAGGACATGCAAGACTTCCGGCATCGTTGCCTGGTGAGTTTCATTAACTTGTATAAGATCAGATATACCTATGTGAGAGAGAGTAAGAGCCACTTTTAAACTCTTCACTAGGCAAGAAGAGCTAGAGTTAAAGAGTACAGCCATAAATATGCCTGTTTAAAAAGAAAGCTTCTGAACACATGACATGATGAAGTATCTCACTGACATGTCTTTCTCCACTTTCTTTTCTGTCAAATAAACATGCCAGCTCACATTGGTCCACTGACGTGTGTGGGAAAAATTACAGATTTGTTTGTTTGTTTGTCTCTAGGAACTAGATGATGACTATGAGGAGGATTATACCATGGAAAAAGAAGATGATGCATTTCAGATTGTCAGAATTTGCTATTTACAATGTTTATAAACCATATTTTAAAGTATAATTTACCTGCATCTCTGGTGTAATGCTAGATTTGATTTGTATGAAATGCTTGAGAAATTGTTGCATTTATTTATATATATATATATGTGTGTGTGTGTGTGTGGGTATATATTGTTGTTGTCATCCCCTAGAATCCCCTATATCATCTGAAGTTTTACAGAGGTGAAATAAAAGCTGCGCCAGTCGGTATGACATTACATTCTTCATACACTGTATTTGAGTAACACTTTTGTCCAATACAAGAGTCATTATAGGAAGCCAGGTTTTTAACATAACACCATTATTTGTGCAGCTATTCACATTGATGGTTTTCACAAAGAATGGTGGGGTCAATATGATTTGCTTGAAAAGGCTCACTACTACATTCAATGGTAAGTTTCACTTAATCCATTTAAATGTATTTAAATTTTAATTGTACATATTTTTATGTATGTAATCAAACATATCAAAACTTTACAGGCTATTTCCAATACAAAGGAAAGTTAACAACTGGAGAATACATTGTCTCAGAAAAAAGGAAATTATGGTCAGTTTCAAACATTTTATTCGGTGGTATCCAAGCATAATTTCTCAATATTTAGAGGAAATATTAGTTTAAGTTAAAAAAATTTAAAATCACCTCTTGCTTTCCAGCTATTCCGCAGAGATGAGGATGTAAAACATAAGCTGATCAAATCATATAAAGTCATGTTGGATTTCTATGGAATACGTTTGGCTGATGAAAAAACAGGAAAGGTGGAACGTGCCGAGAATTGGAAGCAACGCTTTAACAACTTGAACAGGTTTATTTTGTCATATTTATCCTGTAAAATGCATTTGCTGTTTAGACCTGGTATTAATATGCATTTTCACCAATCACTACAGGTTTAGACAGTGACTGAAAGTTTTAAGCTTGTCCACTTTCCACCACTTCCATATGCATGATGCATATGAAGTCAAATCTATTCAAACTGCTTTAAGCAACCACATTAACTTTGCCTACTGACCTTGTTGTTTAAGTACTGGCCTGACGTAATTAAACTTTTACATTGGTAATCATAAGTTTGTATTGGAGGTGAAAAATGTAAAGTAGATGTCGTTATTTTACCAGCCACAATTTTAACACAAGCCCACAATGTTCAGCATGCAGTTTTGTGGCTGTTAAAGCAGGGAAAAAAGCTAAAATTTTCAGTTGTCTTCATTTATTTCCATTCTTTCATTTTCTTTTCGGCTTAGTCCCTTTATTAATCTGGGGTCGCCTCAACAGAATGAACCGCCTCATGTTCATGCATTAGAAAATCATTAAGTATCGATATTATAATAATAATAATAATAATAATAATAATAATAATAATAAATGCCTAAATTCAACCGTTAACAAATATTTCATTTAATTTTGCAATGTAACATATTTATTCTATTTAAACAACAACTCTCATGTAGCAGTGTTGCACTTCTTTCATAAGATACAGTTTGTTTAATTTACATTTATAATTTTGTATAATCATATTTATGTACTGATAATAGTTATATTCTATGCAAAGCAACATACAGGGACGAAATTTTAACCACCACCAGCGTCATTGCGTCTGATTATTATTTTTTTTGAATAAATATTTTATTCATAAAGACACAGTAGAATTATTTCAATGTTCTGAAACAGGTGCCTTTTTAAAAGAAGACAACAATGTTATACATATTAAAAATGTAAAACGAAATGAATTTAGCATTAGAAAGTCAACATAAATAGAGAAATAAATATCTTTTTTACTCAGTGCATTTAACATTCTTGTAGAATAAAAAAAAAAGTTCCAGGTTATGTTGCTGTATTAGAAGGATCAGACAGTACTGTACATGCACTAGGGTTGGAAGAAAAGAATATTAAATTTCACAATTGGATTGTGACCCCCAGAATCGAAATTAGATTGGATCATTAAGTCCTTAAAGATTTCCTCCCCTAACATACACCTGGCCACAATACATACTACCTCATCAGAAAAGTGGACAAAAGTGATGCATTTAAAAGCCTGGTGTGAAAAGCAGTTTGACTCCTAGACTCAATCTGGGCCTCAGAATTTTCAGTAATAAAAGTTCTGTTCTTTGATTTTTGCAGAAATACTCACAACAACCTGCGCATCACACGCATCCTGAAGTGTTTGGGGACTTTAGGATTGGAGCACTATCAGGCACCACTTGTCAAGTTTTTCCTCCATGAGACTTTGTTTCAAGGACAACTTAAGAATGTCAAACAAAGTGTACTAGATTACTTTATGTTTGCAGTTTTGGACAAATCAAAGAGGAGGGAACTGATTAGATATGCTTATTTGTATTTCAAACCCAGAAAAGACTTTGTCTGGGGCTCAAAGAAGATTCTGGAAGTGAAAACTTATCCTTGGGACTGCCATCATGAAATGACCAAAATACATGCCAGTCTTCCACCTGAAGAGATGGGAAGTGACAATAAAAATGATGACCAGAAAGATGATGCAGTTAGTCAAAACAGACTGAAGGGAGAATGTTCAAAGTCATCAAAGGGAAACTAATGGGAACAGTCAAAGTAGCTCAAATGGTGACCAGATAGTCCAGAGAAGATGAATGAAGAGAGTGAGTCAAATGATAAGAACAGTCTGTACAGCTTAGGCAATGAATGTGTAAAAGAGCAAAACCAAAAGAGTAGTGCTGATGGTAATAATGAAGTCCACATGACACCACAAAATAAACCTAATGGTAATTCTGATGAAAGTAATCTAGCTGAAATTAGGAAAACTAATGAAAATGACATGCTAGACAACCCTGAAGTTGAAATGAAAGAAGATGGCATGTCTCATGGTGATAATGGTAACAATGCTGAAAAAGAGAGGCCAGGGAGTCCATGCAAGTTGACCGAACAAACTAATAGTCAGGATAAGAGGTCAAATGTTGAGACAAATGATGAAGATGAAAGTAATCTAAATAATACAGCGTATACTAAAGAAATGTCAGCAGAACATGAGCAGGGATCAAATAATGAAAACAGTCAGTGCAACTCAGAAAATGAAACTGTACAAGACCAAAATCAAGAGATGAGTGCTGATGGTGTTGGTGATGAGTAGTGAAAGTTTGTCCATGAAGGGTGTATTTGTCTGACATGGAAAAAAAGGAAACTGACAACAGAAAGTATCAAGGCCTTTAATGTTTTTTTTTTTTTTGGTTGTTCCCCAAAATAAATTACATGAAATATATTGAAACGCCTGTATGCCTGGGCTCAAATTCAACTCTTTGAGATGCATTGCTTTGTTTTGTTTATTTAACAGATTGACTAATGGAGATTAAAAATAGCATGCAAAAGCTAAATTTGCACTGTAACAAATGTAATGTTATTATTTTTTTTGTTTTATTTTTTGTGAAGTGTTCTAATAAGTTTGTCTTGAACTTGATTGTTTAATAAGAAATGAAGTTCTGATTAACCAAGTGATGATTGATGCAAATAAAAATTGTATTGATAAAGCAAGATCACACTTTGAAAACTGGCTCCAATAATTGTTAGATTTGTATGCTTTCTTTTGTAATGGATGAACCTGTTGAAGTTTGTAAAACGATGCAGTTTTGTTTTGGGTTTTTGCTGGTGACCAAATAAATGTCATATCACTGAATGATGTGTTTTGTATATCACTGTGCTTGTAAGCATTGAACATATTTCTATGTTTTCTGTCACATCACTGATATCTACAAAATATAAAGGTTTTTTAAAATAAATTACTTTAGATTATATTGAATGTGCTATTACATCATAGCACACTAAAAACAATGCACACTATGCATATTTAACGGTAGGCCGATATAAATAGCAGTTATGGGTCATTTGTTAAATGAGGCATAATTTTAAGCAATATTTCCTAAAATTTTAATTTGATGTTTTATGTTATTAGAATCAAATACAGACCACCCAACCGTTTCTGTTTTATAAAGATAAATCGAATATTCTCTGTAAGATTGTTTTTAAAGTATTACCAGCAAAAAATATGACTATTGAAATACCTGGCAAGCCTTGACCCAGCTGATGTTTTTGTTGACTTCTGCATCAGAAATACTTTTGCTTCACCATGATTTTCAACTTAAATTTTCACTAGCCAGCGAGAAGGTCGAGGACTTCAACAAGTCTGAGTTCTTATGTCTGCTATATGGCAGTTTATAAGACGTTTACTGAGTTACCAAGCTAGTCCTACAAACGATACTACTTTTGAAATGGAGTTAAGTCAAGACTCGGATGGTGAGTGCGAACTGGACTCCACATGGGAAGATGAACACGAAAATAAAACACCCAGCAAGAAGGTATCAGAATTCAGTGCCGTGTTATTATGTCTTCATTATTCTTACAAATATTTTCCTGTAGGTCCAATATGAATAAAGTATATCACTTCCAAAAACCAGTAGCTCCTCTCTCTCTCTCTCTCTCTCTGCACGAGGTGAAGGAGTGGTGTGGGGTGTGAGAGCAACACGCTGAACTGGTTTCAGGGTTAATCTTTTTTGTTTTCTTTTTTTTTCTCCCTCCCCCCCCCCTTTATCCTTTTTCTTCTTTTTTAGAAGATTTATTTTTGTATTATTGATTCATTTGTTTGGTTTAAACTAATACCAGCGATCCCCTCTATGATAAGGGAAACCATGGCGTTTCTCTCAGGAGAGGGAACACCTGGTTTCTCTATCAAGAATGGATGCAAAGTTTATTCGGACCAAGTTTTTACAGTTGAAGAAGTGCTTTTGGCAATGGGAGAAATAGTTGAGCATGAAAATATAGTATCTGCCTCAAGAATGAATAAGGCTGTGGTAGTGTTTCTTAAAGATGAGAAACACGTTAATGATCTCGTGGAAAACGGAATTGTTGTTAACGACACGCTAGTACAAGTAGTGCACTTGCGTACACCGGCTACTAAAGTAACAATCTCAAACATGCCTCCATTCATTCCCAATGAGCAAATTCTTAAGGAGTTGAATCGTTTTGGTAAGTTTGCGGGTTCTGTCAAAATGGTTCAGTTTGGGTGCAAAAACGTCGCTTTAAAACATGTGCTGTCTTTCCGTAGGCATGTATTCATGTTTTTAAATGCACAGTCTAAGACTTTAGACATTTCGTTCCGTATTCAACACGGGGACAGTTCTTATATGGTTTATGCAACAACAGAGAGTTTGCGGTGTTTCGAGTGCGGGGATTTGGGGCACAAAAAGCTCAAATGCACTCATAAGAAACAATTAGAAAATGAAAAAAATGACGGAATGAATAAAGAGCGCAATGATCAAAGCAACAGCAGTCAAAACAAAGAGAAGCGGCCTACAGCGGTGAAAGACGTAGTGATTCCGGGAAAAAAAAACAGAAAACAACCGGCATTAATGGTAACAGTTCAGGGATGCTAGATGAACCCAGCGTTGTTTCAGAAGTTGGTTTTACAACCGAGCAAAGTGCCGAAGGCTCAAGTTCAACGTTAGAGGTAAGTGCGTTTACTTCAACTCTGAGTGCTGGTGATAATGCTGTAAGCCCGTCTGTTTTGAAGGAAAATACGGCTGTTGATAAGGAAAATGATGGTGTTGGTGGCAATGTAGTTTTAAAAGAGAGTTGTTTAGAGTCGGAGGTGATTGCAGAGAATGAAAATAGTGATGAAAATATGGAGGACTGCGATGATAACTGTTCAGAGTTTTCGGAAATTGAGTGTAGTCAGTCGTTGGATGATGTGTATTCGGTAGAAGAATTGAATGCTTTTTTAGATTCAACTAAAGGAAAAAAGACTGACATAGTTAAGCACTTTCCCGATAGCAATACATTTATTAAATCGGTGCTGATTGCTCAGAAGAATGTGGGCTATGAGGTACTTTCAAAACAAAAATGATTCCGATTGAGTAAGTTTGTAACAACGTTACGCAAAGCTCAAGAAGAACAAGGAAGAGTGTCAAAACGAAAAAAGTAAATCACATGGGAGAGGGATCTATTTTTATTTTTGTTTTACTTACCTGTTATTTCCTGTTTTCCCTTTCTATCTTCCCTGCAATGCAGATTCTTAAAGTAGGATCATTAAACAATGGGATGAGGGATGGGAGTAAAAGAGCTTTACTTGTTGAATTTCTTAAACTTAAAGAAACCCATGTAACTTTTTTTACAAGAAACACATAGTGATCAAAAGAATGAATCTGAGATTAAGTTATGGTGGGAAGGAAAAACTGTATTTAGTCATGGTACAAATATCAGCGCAGGGGTAGCTATTTTGTTCTCAAAGTACTTAAATATAAATATTATATCAGAAGTAGAAATAGAGAAAGGACGTATTATGTTGGTTAAAGCTAAAGTAAACAATCAACTCTTTGAATTTATAAATATCTATGCTCCCAATAAATGCTCAGAAAAATTAGCAGTATTTAAGAAATTAAAAGATTTTTTAAATAGTTATACTTTGGAAGGATTTCTAATTGTGGGAGGAGATTGGAATTGCACTCTTAATTTTCTTTTAGATAGAAACAATCAAGAACCACATCCTGCATCGGCATCTTTTTTTAAAAAGTTTCATAATTCAGAATGATTTGATAGATGTGTGGCGAGACCAAAATGCGGAAATAAAACACTATACATGGACTAAAATAAATCTGGGAATGATTAGTGTAGCAAGACTTGATCGGTTTTATGTAAAGTGTAGTGATAAAAACAGAGTAAGTGGGTGCAATATCTTTCCCTGTTGTTTATCAGACCATAATTTAATTACAGTCAGTATTGTTTTAACACAATCTAATTTTAAAAGCCCTTATTGGAAATTGAATACTGCTTTATTGAAAGTAAAACAGTTTTATGAAAAATTCAAATTATTTTGGGAGGAGTTGAGTTTTAGGAAAAAAGATTTTAAAAATTTATTACAATGGTGGGAGTTAGGAAAGATTCAAATAAAAATTTTCTGTCAACAATATACATGGTTTTCAACAAGAAAAATAAAACAAAAAATTTCGGAAATAGAGCATGAAATCTGTCATATTACGTCTGGCATGATACAGCATTCTGATTCATCTTCAGCAGTCTTTTTAAGTAAAAAAAATCAAGATTTAAAATCATTATTGCAAGTGCGGGCCAAAGGTGCTTTGATAAGATCTCGGTTTATGTCATTGCACGAGATGGATGCTCCTACTTCTTATTTTTTTAATTTAGAAAAAGTGTCAAAAAAACAAAATGAAATGTACTGTTTGAAGACCCCTGAAGGACTAAAGACTTTTGATCCAGAAAAAATGAGAAAGATTGCAGTGGATTTTTATTCAGACTTCTACAAGAAGGAAGAAACTAATATTGAGTGCATGTCACAAATAATGGAGAAAATCCCTACTCTTACTGAAACACAGCGCAAGTTTTTGGACAGTGCTATACCATATCAAGAATTAATGGATGCAGTAAAACAGATGAAGACGGGTCGAGCCCCGGGAATTGATGGACTGTCTATTGATTTTTACAAGTCTATGTGGAATATTATTGGAAATGATTTTTATGAAGTGATTCAAGAATGTTTTAAAGAAAAAAGTCTTCCTACAAGTTGTCAAAGAGCTGTCTTAACACTTTTGCCAAAAAAGGGGAATTTGAGTGATCTTAAAAACTGGAGGCCTGTGTCTGTTTTAACTACTGATTATAAGTTAATGGCCAAAGTGTTGGCTAATAGGTTAAAGACTGTACTTGGTGATTTAATACACCCAGATCAATCCTATTGTATCCCAGATAGAACAATTTATGACAACATTTTCATGGTAAGAGACATTTTAGATTATTCTAAACTAAATGATGTGAATGTTGGTTTTTTGTTTTTAAGAGAAAGAGAAAGCATTCGATAGAGTGGACCATGGTTTTTTATTTGAAACTATGAGAGCTTTTGGTTTTGGAAATGTTTTTATTTCTTGGATCAAACTTTTATACACAAATGCTTCATGTGTTTTAAAAATAGGTGGTAGCTTAAGTAAACCAGTAAGAATACTTAAAGGCATAAGACAAGGATGCCCTTTATCAGGCCAGCTTTATGCTTTGGCAGTAGAACCATTACTGTGTTTATTAAGAGAAAATTTGTCTGATTTTAAACTTGATGCTATATGCAATTCAGTTAAAGTAATAGCTTATGTAGATGACATCGCTATTTTAGTAAAAAATCAAAAAGATGTTGATGTTGTTAAAACAGCATCTCTTTATTTGAGAGGGCTTCATCTGCAAAGTTAAATTGGATTAAAACAGAGGATTTTTGGTGCAATGAAAAAAGTACAATGAGGTTACCTGTTATTCCTGAAAATGTAAAATGGAAAAAACATGGTTTTAAGTATTTAGGTATTTTTTTGGGATCCGAATCGTATCAAAGAAATAATTGGGAAAATGTTAAAGAAAAAGTGTGTAATAGATTATCAAAATGGAATTGGATTTTACCACAACTTTCGTATAGGGGTAGAGTACTGGTTATAAATAACCTTGCTGCATCTGTTCTATGGCATAAATTAATTGTGTTAAATCCACCAGATGGTTTTATTAGAGAAATTCAAAAAGTGTTCATAGATTTTTTCTGGAATGGAAACCATTGGCTAAAAGAGACAATATTGTATCTACAATTAAATGAGGGTGGTCAAGGCCTCATGGACATTAAGTCCAAAGTAGCTGATTTCAGATTGCAGACTGCACAAAAACTCCTTTATCAAAAGTCTCTAAACTGGACTGCTATTGCTTGCACCTTATTAAACAGAGTAGGACGGATGAATTGGAACAGACACCTTTTTTTAATGAATTTGAAAGATATTGATTTTAATGGGCTTTCTTCTTTTTATACATCAGTTCTAATTGCATGGCAAATATTTATAGTTAAAAGAGAACTGACCGAAGTAACTCAAGAATGGGTACTTGAGGAACCATTAGTTTATAATCCTTTATTGTTTGAGATTTTGAAATCAAAGGCTTGTTCTACAAGATTAATTCAAGCAGGAATATGCAAAATCTGTCATTTAAGAATACAGGATAGTTGGATTTCTGCAGAAAAACTTGCTGAGAAAATCAATGTTCACTCTGTTAGGTTTATTGAAAAATTGTTATATGAGGTTCAAAAATTGTTTCCTGTAGTACCATTGCAAACAGAAGTAACTAAGACTGTATTTCCCAGGATTAGTGTAAAAGTAAATTTAGAAGATTGGCAGGAGGATGATACTAGATTACTTTCATTTAAAACACCGCAACTTGGTTTCTTTGATGAAATATCTAAAAAGTCATTCTATTGTCTTTGTGTTAAATTTTTAAATTTAAAATCTTTGAGAGAAATTCCAGAAACCAAATGGGGAAATTTTGTTGAAATTGGTACCACTCCAAAAGGATGTTGGAGGTCATTATATAAAGTACCAATTGAAAAAAGAAGCGGAGATTTACAATGGCGGATCTCTCATTGGATATTGGCAACAAATCGTTATAAGAATCATCTAAATCCGGTAAAAGGAGATAAATGTATATTTTGTGGCCTTTCAGAAACAATGGCTCACCTATTTATTGGATGTTCAAGGCTTTTTAGATTGTTTGACATGTTGAGAGACTTGTGTCAGAATTTTGGTTTCATTTTTACTAATAGTCTTTTTATCTTTGGACCAAAATACAATGCTTTAAATAAGAAAAAAATTATTTTAACAAATATTCTATTAGATAAGGCAAAACTGGCAGTATGGTTGACAAGAAAAAATAAAATACTGTTAGACAGCAATACTGATCCTTTGGACTTGTTCAGAATTTTGGTAAAAAGCAGGCTAGTAATAGAGTATAAATATTATGAATTGGTGAATGATGTTGATTCTTTCTTTCTTGTATGGGGTGTTGAAAATATTTTATGTCAACCTAATGAAGAAGGAGGTTGTGATATATTGCTGTAAACTTGGTGGTATTAGTTTTTTATCATTGTTTTATTATTATTTATTTTGTGTGTTATTGTTTATTTTTTATTATTTTTTGTGTGTATATACATGTTTTTGTAATAAGCTGTTGTTTTTAAATTGATACAGTTTTTGAACTGTTGTAATTAAAGAGTTGTTAAAAGTCTCTCTCTCTCTCTCTCTCTCTCTCTCTCTCTATATATATATATATATATATATATATATATATATATATATATATATATATATATATATATATATAGTCGAAGTCAGAATTATTAGCCCCCCTGAAATTTTTAACGCCCCTGTTTATTTTTTTCCCCCAATTTCTGTTTAATGGAGGGAAGATTGTTTCAGCACATTTCTAAACATATATATAATATATGTATATATATGTGTATATATATAAATATATATAAAATAGATACTAATATACCATTATATATTTTATTACACATAGGTCAATGGATTCATTTTGTAATTTATCAAAAGGTACAAAGCCATTTTTTGCAAATGTAAGGGACTTGACTGCACATGATGTCGTTACTAAAACTTATCAACTCATAAGCATTAGAACATATGAATGAACATTAATAGCCATATATCGAAACTTTATAGGTTGTTTCCTATACAAGAGCAAGGGTTGAACAGGTGGTCACATGTGCTCACAAAAAAGGAAATAAAGGTTAGTTTAAAACATCATTTACATGGTGTGTATATATATATATATATATATATATATATATATATATATATATATATATATATATATATATATATATATATATGTATATATATATATATATTTTTTTTTTTATTTTTTTTTTTTTATGTATTTTAAAGGAAACATTCATAAGTTTATATTTTTCCCATCTGTTATTTTACAGCTTTTCCGTAGAAATAAACAAGCACTGCGTAACTTGGTGAAATCATATGAAGTCATGTTGGATTTCTATGGTATATGTTTGATCAATATACACACAGGAGAGGTGAGACGTGCTCCAAACTGGAGGCAACGATTTAAAAAACTTGAACAGGTATATACTATCATCTTCATGTTGTTTCTTAAAATTTCATATAATTTTTTTTAATGCCTTTAAGCATTTCCAGTGGTCAAAGTACAGTATCTTTCTTTGATATTTGCAGGTATACACACAATAACCTGCGCATTACACGGATCCTGAAGTGTTTGGGAACTAGGATTGGAGCACTATCAGGCCCCGCTCGTCAAGTTCTTCCTTCGTGAGACTCTTGTGAATGCAGAACTATCAAATGTGAAACAAAGTGTACTAGATTACTTTATGTTTGCGGTCTTGAACAAATCAAAGATGAGAGAGCTGGTTGGATATGCTTATGAGCATTTCAGACCTCAAGAAGATTTTGTCTGGGGCCCAAAGAAGATTCTGCAAAAGGAAACTTCTAAAGAAGGTGAGCAAAAAAGGGTGAGTTTTCCTGTGAGTTTTCTTCATATATATTTCTCAAGTGCTGACTTAGTACATAAAAACTATTTCAACAATTGTTTTAATAAGTAATTTCTTTTGTCTTCGCCAGTAATATTTTAATAGCTATTTTGAACACTACTAAGAAACTTGTATTCAGTTTAAATTGCAAATAACTTCTTTCAACAGTTCGAACAAGAATTTCAACACTAACCTCAGCATGTTTTTTTTTTTTCCCCCATGCAGCCAATTGAATAGAAATAAGATTTTCTCCAGAAGAAAAATGTAATAGGAAATACAGGGGAAATTCCCTTGCTCTGTTGAACGTAACTTGGGAAATATTTGAAAAAGAATTCATTTCACAGGAGGGCTAAAATGTCTTAATTGTATAGGAGATTGTAGTGAACAAAATGAAAAGTTAATGTCTGACAAAAGCCTATTAATTCTAATCATTGTTGCTAAACTGACTTATAAGTGTTTGCCCTAAAATAACAGGTTGTAAAACGTTGTATGCAGATGAGAAGTCCACAAACCGAAGCCCAGCCAAAGCCCCACCACAAAGAGAATTTAACAGCAAAGATGTTGCATCTTTTATCCCCTATTCAAACTGCAACAGATCTAGGACCAGTCCAGCAACTGTCATTATATACATTGTGATAATTTCCACTATTTTACTTTCTTTATTGTTCTCTTTAATTGTTATCGTTACAGGTATGGTTTAATTTATTAATGTCTTATCACTGACAAAACAACTTTGACTAAAGCTAGATGGCTTCAAAGCAAGAAATAAAGTACTGAATATTGTGATGATTAAGCTATGTTAAACTTGAAAACTGGTTCCAGTAAATATCCGATGTGTGAGTTCTGTTTTATTATTTACTGCTGAATTCATTTGCTGTGAAAACTGGATTTTACACCATGTTAGAAACACTACTTTATTAAATATGTTTATAAACACAGTACTGTAATATGTTATTAAAAATACACTTTTGTTTGTCTGTAAGGTTTGCTGAAACAAATAAATGTCTTCATATAACCAGAATGAAATACTCAATGTAAAACGTACACTGGAAGAAAGAAATCAATGGTTGCATAATAACTGATATTAAGTCAGTTTTGCATAAAGATGAACATTAAGAGTAAATAGTGGACTTATGCAAGCAAAAACAAAGTGTTGCATATTACTTTTTTATATTTGCTGTATTGGACAAATCAAAAAAGAGGGAGCTGGTTAGATTTGCTTTAAACTAGAACAGTTTGTTTTTGGGTACTAAGACGATTCTCTCAGATGCATTGAATGCAATTGCAGTTGCTTTGGATTAAAGCGTTCACTTGCATACTTTTTAAAGCAACACAAGCAATACTGGTGTTCCTCAAGGAACAGTTTTCGCTCCATATTTATTTACATTCTATACGCCAGACTTTCAAAACAGCTTCAAAAATTGCCATTTACTGAAGTTTTCTGATGACTCTGCAATTGTGGGTTACATAAGGAATCATGATGAGAGTTAATAGGTTGTTTTTAAAAAGTTTGCTGACTGGTGTGAAACAAATTGTCTTAAATTAAACACTAATAAGACCAAGAAAATTATTGTTGATTAGACATCCATCACAAGCGGTGCCAATAATTATACATAAGTCAGAAATTGAGATTGTTTCATCATATAGGTGCCAGGGTGTATATTTGAACAACAAGCTCGCTTGGTCTGAAAATACAGTTCAGGTGTATAAGAAGGGTCAGAGTCGCATTCATTTCTTAAGACGACTTAGGTCCTTTAGTGTGTCAGACACTGTTAAAAACTTTTTTATGATTTTGTATGCTGTAACCTGCTGGGGAGGGGGACTGTTGGAAAAGAAGAAAAACAAATTAAATAAGCTTATAAAAAAGGCAGATTCTGTTGTGGGGAGTGCACTACCTACCATAGAAGAGATTGCACATGATCGAATGCTGGACAGATTTATCAGTATAATGAACCATGATAGTAATCCCCTTTTTGATACAGTCCAAGCGTGTGCAAGCTCTTTTAGTGCAAGATTAATTCAACCCCGGTGTTACAGAGAAAGATACAGGAAGTATTTTTTTACCAACAGTGAGTGATCAAATTGTACAACCAAAGTCACACTATAGAGGAATTGTGCTGAACTGAATTAAATATTTTATATGGACAAGTGTTTACTCGTTGTTTTTGGAACTAAGGTGTCCAATATGAAATGTAAATTTAATATTGTTTTATATGTATATAACTTATTTATCTATTTTTAGTATGGAGAGCTCTGCTGTAACATGAATCAATAAATTCAAAAAGAGAGCAAAATGAAAATATAAGTATTGATGAAGCATATTGTGGTTCTGTTGATGATAACAGCGTATCTCATAGTGATTATAAAATATATTTTATTTCTCATGAAAGTAATGTGACTATTATTTGAGTCTTAAGAATTTTTTAATGAGTCTTCTCTTAATTATTGACATATATTAAATGCACTTGATGTTGACATTGTTTTTTATTAGAAAGTTAATATTCATTTCTTTACTGAGAAAACAACTCTGGGAAAATTGAAACCTTGAAAATATATAATGAAACTTGCAATGATAATGCACTTTGAAGTTTAGTAGCAGTAAATGTTAAAATCACAAAAAAAGAATAGTTCAATAGTTCTACATCTGACAAAAGTTGTCTTTTTTAAACACTACGATACATTTGTAGTGTCAACATTTTAAACAATTGTGTGATATTATTTAGCTATTTTTGCATATTTGTAAAAATATTTTTTTTAAAAAAGAGAATGTGCCAATTCAATTGATTTTGTGTCCAATCAAAGGCCATTCTTTACACATAAACAACATTTTTAATGTTGGATGTCCTTGGAAGATAAGGTGTGTGAAAATATTTAAGGTCTTGAGCTCTTATAGTTCTTTCGAATTTCAGAATTGCTTTCAAAAAATGAAATTAAGCAATTCACTGTTGTACCTCTTGTATTTTGATGATCTGTGGCTTCAATTTATCTGTGCTCTATATCTGTAAGGTTGTTATCTATGATTTATTAAAAGTAACATGGCAAGAATTTGTCTAATAACTGTTTCTTTTACCTCATTTATTTAGAAGTGGTGTGATTAAAAAAAAAATAGCAAAACTGCACAAAAACTGACACCTGCTGTGTAAATAAAGCATAGTGATATAGAAATGTAATAAAAATCTAGTTGCTATGATTTAAATCAATTAAATAAGTTGAAAGTTACTTAAAAACATTATTTAATTATTATCATTATTAATATTATATAGTATTTTGTTACATTTTCCAAGTTAAAATTCAGTGAGCTATTAATATGCCTCTGTTAGACTCAAAATAAGAAATTATACTTTCTTAGTTCATATTGTTTTGATTGAGCTAGGTTTGTTTAGATTGGGTATTTGCAAGTATTGTTAACCCTTTTATTTATAACTGGCTTGAAAATATCATCAAACTCAATGCTAATCTAAAGATAATCCAAAAGTTGAATTGGTTTGTATTTTACTCAACTTTGGGTTGAAAAATACCAGCACTGTCTGGAGTAATTGTTAACTTCTTTAATTGAAAGTTTTACATAGTTTTGTACTGTTTAATAACATTAATAATCAACTTAAATAGGCTTTTAGTTGTTTAAAAAGGTCAATATATATATATATATATATATATATATATATATATATATATATATATATATATATATATATATATATATATATATATATATATATATACACACATAAGGTCCACTTATGGGATAGTTTACCCCTGAAATTAAGTTCCTTAGTTGCAGTACAAATGTTATACAGGTTCACCTGTAGTTTCAGTACAAAACACAAAAGTTTGTAGTAATACAAAAGTTACTTAAAATACTACTTAAAATAATAAAATACATGTATAAACTAAAATTTGGGCCAATTTATAACGGGAACTTATGTTGCAAGTATACTAATGAAAATTAACGTTTTTGTGCTTACTAAATAAAGTATAAAATATAGCTGAACTTTACAAATTTAAAGCTAAAGGTCTATTGTGACTTTTGTGACTTTGCATTAAGTAATATGAAGACAAAAACGTATAGTTGATTGTGCCAGCAGAAGTTACCGTTCGAGGTTACAGAAGTAACCCTTCGTTCCCCGAGGAGGGGAACGGAAGTGCCATAAAGTGGATTGATTGAAATCCACGAATGGGAGATTCGGATCAGAAGCTGCTTGTCTGGAGAGTATTGAACGGGCCAATGAATGAAAATTAATTGGCAGCGTAAGCTTGCGCAGGTGTGCGGCATCGGCAATTATCCCAGCATATAAGCACACCTGAAGCTAGCAAACGCCATCCTTTTAAGCTGAAGAGACTTTCAAACAGCTAAGGGACAGTCATTATGGCGACGGATTATGGCACTTCCGTTCCCCTCCTCGGGGAACGAAGGGTTACTTCTGTAACCTCGAACATTCCCCTTCGGTTGGGGAACTTCAGTGCCATAAAGTGGATTGATTGAAATCCACGAATGGGAGAAGTATGGAAAGCGCCATAATGACTGCACCTTACCAACGCCCCCGATGAGGGGATAGTCAAGCAAGCGTGACGCACCCACATCATGGGAGGCCCTGTCCTCCAACGTGTCCCTGGCCCTAATTTATCCTACTTCGACAGAAGTCTTACGGATTTAGATATATTTTTTGGGAAGTCGTGAGCATCTAGATAATTCTAGGAAAAAACGACAGTACGTTGGGAAGCGCGCAATCCCAATAGGGAGGACGCTGCGGAGGCCATCCGTTACCCAAGGGGGGATAGATAGCAGGATTACATATGGACTAGCCCTATAAAGGGGGAGTACGCATAGCAAAGAGTGGTTAGCGGAGAGGGAAGACACGGGTCTGCCCAGGGGGGGGACTTAACCGTGGCGGAATAAGCATATGGGATCGCCTAGTGGGGATCACGCATAGCAGGCACCTATACCCAAAACGCGGGCTGAACAGTGGGCAGACCTACAACGTAGTGGGCCAGCAAGTGACTCCTCCGCTCAGTCAGTGCCGGGGGCCACGGAGGAATCTGCAGGGCTCACCTGACGGGAAACTTTACTGACAGATAAAAGGGCGCACGTATTTCCGTGTTAGGGAAAATGGCGCAGCAAGCGTGTCTCAACACCCTACCGAGTTGTTTCCTCAATCACCAAAGGGTTACCTAATACCCTTGAGGAAACCGGCTCCACTCGCAGATTGTAAAACCTTGCAAATGTGTTGGGTGTCGCCCAGCCCGCAGCTCTACAGATGTCTGTTAGAGAGGCACCGCGTGCACGCGCCCAAGAGGATGCAACGCTCCGAGTGGAGTGTGCACGCACTCCCGGGGGACACGGCTGACCTCGACTCAAATAAGCGATTGAAATGGCATCCACAATCCAGTGGGATAATCTTTGTTTCGATACGGCACTTCCCTGCTGCCGACCGCCATAACAGACAAAGAGCTGCTCAGATGATCTAAAATTCTGAGTACGGTCCACATAAATACGCAGAGCGCAAACTGGACTAAGTATAGAAAGGGCTGGGTCTGCCTCCTCCGGGGGCAGCGCTTGCAGGTTCACTACCTGATCTCTAAAGGGGGTGGTAGGAACCTTGGACACATAACCCGGGTGGGGTCTCAGGATGACGTGAGAGTAATCCGGCCCGAATTCCAGGCATGAGTCACTGACCGAAAATGCCTCCAGGTCCCCGACCCTCTTGATGGAGGCCAATGCAACCAGCAGAGCTGTCTTCAGGGACAGAAATCTTAGAGATACTGATTTGAGAGGCTCAAAGAGATCGGATCGCAAACTCGTGAGAACGAGGGCGAGATCCCAAGAGGGCATGAAAGGGGGGCGAGATGGATTAATTCGCCTAGCACCTCTAAGGAACCGGATGATGAGGTTATGCTTTCCCACGGTGCCGCCAGCTACCGCGCTATGATAAGCGGAGATGGCGGCCACGTAAACCTTGAGAGTGGAGGGCGACAGCCTGCTGTCCAACTTCTCTTGAAGGAAAGAGAGCACAACACTAATCTGGCAGTTTCGGGGGTCTTCTCTGCGAGAGACGCACCATTCAGTGAATAGACTCCACTTCAGGGCGTAGGCGCGCCTCGTGGAGTGGGCTCTAGCCTGAGTGATGGTATTAACCACCGCAGTCGGTAGGTTACCTAAGTCTTCCTCGCGTCTAAGGACCACACGTGGAGGTTCCAAAGATCGGGGCGAGGGTGCCAGATGGTGCCATGTCACTGAGAGAGTAGGTCCTCTCTCAAAGGGATCCGCCAGGGGAGGGCCGTCGCGAGGAGTGAGAGCTCTGATATCCAGGTCTGGTTGGGCCAAAGGGGCGCAACTAGCAGAACCTGTTCCTCGTCCTCCCTGATCTTGCACAGTAACTGCGCGAGCAGGCTCACTGGGGGAAACATACCTGCGCATGCCCTGAGGCCAGCTGTGGGCCAGTGCATCCGTGCCGAGAGAGCCCTCGGTCAGGGAAAAAAACAACTGGCAATGAGCGTTCTCGGGGGAAGCAAACAGATCGATCTGGGCCTCCCCGAATCGTGCCCATATCAGCTGAACAGACTCGGGGTGGAGTCTCCATTCTCCAGGACGTAACAGCTGTCGTGAGAGCGCATCGGCTGCACGATTGAGCGTGCCTGGAACGTGAATGGCGTGCAGCGATTTCAGCCGCGGGTGACTCCAGAGGAGCAGGAGCTGAGACATGCGGCGAGAGCGCATACCCCCCATGTGGTTGATATACGCCGCCATACTGTCCGTCCTGACCAGCACGTGTTGCCACTCCAGCACCGGTAAAAAGCGGTGGAGAGCGAGAAACACTGCCAACAGCTCTAGGTGATTGATATGCCAATGCAACTGGGCACCCTTCCACAGGCCCGCAGCCGCATGCCCGCGACACACGGCCCTCCAACCCGTGTTGGAAGCATCTGTAGAAACAACAACATGGCTGGACGCCTGTCCTAGAGGCACACCGGCCTGTAGGAACGAGGGGTCGATCCAAGGGCTGAGGGTGGGGTAACACAGCGCAGTAACAGAGACCCGGTGTGTGCCCGCATGCCATGCGCATCTTGGGACCCGATCGTGAAGCCAGTGCTGAAGTGGTCTCATATGGAGCAATCCGAGCGGCGTGACGGCGGCTGCGGATGCCATATGCCCCAGGAGCCTCTGAAAGAACTTCAGTGGGACCACTAGTTTGCTGTCGAGCTCCCTCAGACAGTTCAGCAACAGGCGAGCGCGTTCCTTGGAGAGGTGCGCTACCATGGTGATCGAGTCCAGCTCCATCCCGAGAAAAGAGATCCTCTGCACGGGGGCGAGTTTGCTCTTTTCTCGGTTGACCTGAAGCCCCAGTAGGCGGAGATGCCGAAGCACCTTGTCCCTGTGCACAATCAATTGCTCCCGCGAGTGGGCTAAAATCAGCCAGTCGTCAAGATAATTGAGTATGCGGATGCCCGCGAGCCGAAGGGGCGCTAAGGCACCCTCCGCGAGTTTGGTGAAGACCCGCGGAGACAAAGAGAGCCCGAAGGGGAGGACCTTGTACTGCCACGCTCGACCCTCGAACGCAAACCGCAGAAATTGGCGGTGGCGTGGAAGAATGGAGACATGGAAATACGCGTCCTTCAGGTCTATGGCTGCAAACCAATCCCGAGGACGAACGCATTGGAGAATGCGCCTCTGCGTGAGCATTCTGAACGGCAGCTTGTGCAGACAGCGGTTCAAAACGCGCAGATCTAGGATTGGTCGTGACCCACCGCTCTTTTTGGGTACGATGAAGTATGGGCTGTAAAACCCACTCTCCATCTCGGCTGGAGGAACTGGCTCGATTGCACCCTTCGCCAGGAGGGCAGCAATCTCCTCTCGCAAGACAGGGGCGGACAGGGGGTTGACCCTGGAGAAATACACACCCGTGAACTTGGGGGGCCGTTTCGCGAACTGAATCGCGTAACCGAGTCTGATTGTGCGTATGAGCCATCGTGAGGGGCTGGCCCGCGCTAACCAGGCAGGCAGAGCCCTCGCTAATGGAGTCATCACTACAATGGAAGAGCTGGAGGAGAGCGATTCGCTCTGGCTCCGCACCCTGACTCCGGAGAGGGGGCTGGAGGGCTGAGGGAAGGGAGACCGTCCCCCCAGCGCTCGTGAGCCACTGGCTAAGCACGTAGAATCTGCGAGCCGGAAGGCAGCGCGTCCCGGACTGGCAGAATTTGTGCTGTCACATCCGGGGAAGGGGAAAAGTGCTCTTTTATTGATGTTTTGGTGGCACTGAAAAGTACCGTTGTTATCGGGGCCCCGCCCTCCAGCGGGGAAAGAGCAAGTTTCCTCTTCTCCGGATGGCCTGTCTCAGGGACGCTTCGCGGTCCGTTTACCGGACTTAACGGCGCCCTGGGCAGCTCATGTAATAAGCTTGGGTTGGACCCGCCCTCGTGCAGCTCGGCCAGCGCCTGCGCTTGGTAGCGCTGGTAGGTGGCCATCGCGTGCAAAGCAGAAGCAGCCTGGCCCGCAGCCTTATAAGCTCTGGCTCCGAGGGAGGCAGACAACCTACAGGCTTTGGACGGGAGGCGGGGCAAACCCCGCCACGTACAGGCGCCGCGCAGACAAAGATTGACCACGATAGCGCGCTCCACTGACGGGATCGCCTCATACCCCCTGGCAGCTCCGCCGTCAAGGGCGGTGAGGGCGGAGGGACACGCAGCACGGGCAGAGAAAGGTGCCCTCCAAGACTGCGTGAGCCTACTGTGCACTTCCGGGAAGAAGGGGACGAGAGGCTTCGAAGGCTTCGCCTTTTGATCCTCTACGTAATACCCATCTAGTCGGTCCAGCCGCGGAGCTGGGGGATAAACCAGCTCCAACCCCACGGCCGAAGCAGCCCGGGAAAGCACGGCTAACATGTCCGCTTCAGGATCCGATTTGACGACGCTCACCTGCCCGGAGGGGGCGAGCGGGTCCGGATCTTCGTCGGACAGTGAAAGCCCACCCTCCGATGCCGCGGAGGACATCTGATCTCCGGTATCAGCGAGTGTGAGAGCTACCATCTGGTTAGACGGATCACTCCCACTACCCGAAGCTTGGATGGAGCGCCGTGAGGAGCGAAAGGTCCGCGAGCCCGTGGGCGGCGGATTGTCTCTCGCTGGAACCCTCAGATCTGCCCGAGCGCCCGCTGCTTTTTTAGAACAGGAGGCAACTGGGGTGGCTCGCTCTCTTACAAAAGTTAGCCGCGATCTTAGCTGTGCAAGGGTCATGGCATCGCAATGACGACATGAACCGCCCGCGAGCACGGCATTAACATGCTGGACCCCCAAACATGCAATGCAGTGATCGTGTCCATCATCCGGAGCCAGGAAACCCCCGCATCCAGAAACGCACAGTCGGAGCGCCATCCTGAAAAGGACGTGCTGCATGACTGTGTTGCTCTTTTAGGAAAGTTTGCAACAATACGCACCGCTCTGGAGGACCGGACCCAAAGAACCGCAGGCAAGGGAGAAACCCAGCTTGACCGTCTGCCGCCGCGAAGACCCACTCTGGACCGGGAGACACACTCGTTCGCTCTGAAGTGCTGAACAGCAAGAGGAACCCTCATCGACTCACTCAGAAAGGATCTGAAGCGAAAAGGATGGCGTTTGCTAGCTTCAGGTGTGCTTATATGCTGGGATAATTGCCGATGCCGCACACCTGCGCAAGCTTACGCTGCCAATTAATTTTCATTCATTGGCCCGTTCAATACTCTCCAGACAAGCAGCTTCTGATCCGAATCTCCCATTCGTGGATTTCAATTAATCCACTTTATGGCACTGAAGTTCCCCAACCGAAGGGGAACTGGCGTTTCTTTTTGACTATAATGGAGCTAAAATGAACTTTGAACCTTTTCCTCTAGACAATATTAACAGTAATTGCCTTTCTGCCTTTCAGGACAATAATGTTTATGACGTTGCCTGTACATGGTACTTGCTTCTGGGAAATTTACTGATATGTTCCTGACCTTTAAACATGCATGTGTACATACATACATACATACATACATACTTACATACATACATACATGCATACATACATACATAAACCCAATAAGTTAAGGCAACTCAAACCATTTAAAACTTATCTGAGTACTGTGAACTTACTCCTTTTAATTAATAAGATATTTAATTAACTCATTACCTTATTTACTTAGTTCAAAACTCTTTTCAAATTAGTAGAATTGACATTCAGTAAATTTTGAGTTAACACTCATTTCTTGTTGAAAGTTGATTGTTGGGTTTTAGTACACACACACACACACACACACACACACACACACACACACACACACACACACACACACACACATATATATATATATATATATATATATATATATATATATATATATATATATATATATATATATATATATATATATATATATGAGATTTATCAAAGTGTGAATCTTTTTAATGTTTGGTTTCCTCTTCAGATTCAAATTTGTTTTGGATGTGCATTATTGAAAGACATGGCAACCCATAAGTTTACGTAAGGTTATTTCTTTACAATTTCATTTTTGTTTCAATAGAAAGAACTATTACCTGAGTATTTGCGTGACACAGCCTGACATAATTACAGCTGAATCTGTGGATAGTTTCAGTCCTTTGCGTGACCTTTATTACCATGAACACCACAGTATTATTACAAATTTCACAATGTAGCCTACAAAATACAAATGGAAATTTGTGTTTAGCATGGTTGAACCAGCATTAAAAATAACAACATTAAAAGTCTTTAATTTCGCTTGAAGTAAAACCCTTGTTTGTTTGTTTTTTCATAAAGCGCATTTTTCGGCATATTACTTGACGTTTAACGTTTGCATTCAAGACAAAACAGCTAACGTTAAAGAAATAAAAGATCAATTAAGCTAACCTACATTTTACTTAATATCTTAAGCTACTTTAAAAGGACTATAGACCTCTGTAAATAATATTAATAAATAAATATCAACTTACTCTTCCTAACTCTAGATGGTGCGCTTGTTCTAATGTTGCCAAGTGGTGCTCACTGTTGAGCTCATTTCCGCACACGTGGTAGTTGGTAGTCATGGTAACGCAAGGCTTTTCTGCTTTCGGAGAGCGTCATCGCAGGAAAATACTAGCGGTTATTATTATGACAAAGTTTGGGTTTCTGTTGCATATTGCAGCGATATTTTCTTTCATAAAGTTACAATCACATGGCAAAGTTTGACTTTTATTTCTTTTTGTCTCTCTGAAACAACAGTAAATGGCTTCTTATACAATCGAAGAGTTTGAGCTCAGCCAGAAACACGAGGATATGTGAGTCAGTTTGTTTCTTTGACAGTAGAGCTGTAACTTTAGTTGTCGGTTTATTGGTTATAATTGTCACAATTCACTTCGGGTTATAAAACTCCACAGATTAATGAAAGCATTTTTCAGTAACTTACTGGGTTGTGGCAGGAAGGGCGTCCGCTGCATAAAACATATGCTAGAATAGTTAGCAGTTCATTCCGCTGAAGCGACCTCTGGAATAGAAAATAAGCCGAAGCAAAATTAATCAATTAATGTATTTTTTTCTGGTGTAGACTGGGGAAAAGAGCATTACTTCTGCAGCAGATGGAGGCGCACTATGAACAGCAGAGAGCTAAGAGAAAACAGCGGTTTCTGACGTCTCAAGCAGCGAAGCAGAGGAATGCTCAGATTCTTAAGGTTCCCTCAACTGTGTTTCTGAATTACAGTCTACATACATTGTAACATTGTCTGTATATGATTATGTTGTGTTGTATTCCAAGCGAGATGCATCACAGCTTTAAAATTATACTCTAAAAAAATCAGACATCTTCATTTATTCACTAAGGCATAATAAAATACTGGATTTAAGAAAATGCACAGTAGTTTTGACAGCAACTCATTTTCATACTCCATCATGTGTTATTAATTGCTTTAAATTCTACTTAAACCCTCATTTTCTATTGATGGAAATCATATTATCTTTTGTATCACAATAAAGTGAACATATGGACATTGCTGAACATGACATGCAGTTTGAGAAATATTATACAATATATCTCTGTGTGTGTGTGTGTGTGTGTGTGTGTGTGTGTGTGTGTGTGTGTGTGTGCATGTGCTATAATGCCTATGTTCACTTAATTGTGATTAAAAGTATATACTTGTAATTAAAATATAGGACATTGAATTCACTTACACATGTTATAATTTCATGTAAAATTGACAAAACTAGTAGCTCACTAGGAGTGTTATAATCTGATTTAAGTATTTAGCTATGGTAAACTGTCAGTACCCATATTAAGTGTTTTGTTACAATAGTATGTCTTTTACTTTGTCCACAAGTTCAGTTTCTATCTCACTCAACTTTTAATCTCAGACAAAAAGTTTTATTTATTTATTTATTTATTATTATTTATTTTATTTATTATCTTGGTCTACACGAGCAATGTCTCACTCATTTATATCTATATTAAGAGTATAAAGCCACATCACACAAATGCAAGTGTGTATTGGGTTCTTTTTAACCAGGGGTGCCCAATAAAAATAAAACTTGATTGAGTCTAGTGGGCCAAAGGCAAATATAGGAGTAATTTACAATGGCTAATTTCCTAATTTATTTAATAATGCTTAAAAATTACTAGAAAACATTACTTTATATCAACTAATACAATATTTTCTACAATATTTATACCACACAATACAATATTGTTACATTTTTTAATGAACTTATTATAGTAAAGCAACATATCTCATCAATAAAACAAACAAAAAAGATTACGACAAATTAAAAATGATGCTCTCAGTGTTAAAGTCATTTGCCCCAACCCTCTCCATGATAACATTGGTTAAAATATCACGGTTTCATGGTATTGTAGTTACTGCTGTAAAATATATTATTTTTAAATGTCTTGGTAAAAAATTTAAACGTTTTTCCCCTTTGAACACAATTTATTTTATTTTGAGAAACATTTAATATATTATAGACCGGTAAACATGTTAGGCTAAATATAACATATATATCCTGTATGAACGGTATAGCAGAAAATTTTAACAGTTTTAAAACCTTGACTTTTCCAAACCATGGTATACCTTGAAAACAGTTACCATCCCATGTCTATCACCAAAAAGGTTGATTTTTTTTCTTTTTTTTAAAATTAACTGTATTTGTAGTATAAAAAATAAATTTCTCTCTGTTACTTTTCAGCTTGATATACTTATTTTAGAAACACTTTTTTAAATTGCAGGGCATTTATTAAATAACTGAATTAGCCTTCATGGTTCTGAGACAAACTAAAAAATGAGTTCTGTATGTTTAAAATGCATTTTGTGTTTATTTTTTTACATATGTATTTGTGTATATTTCATTTGCAGGATTTAGAAAATGTTGAAAAAAATCTTCAAACTAGACAGCTCCTTCATCCAAATATTATTAGCCTTGAGGTAAAGTATTGGGCTATTTCCTTTATTAAAATATTATAATATAATATAGTATAAAGTCTCATAAAATAAAACTGTTGTAGTGTTTTATATTTATTGTAAATGTTGCACTTTTAAAATACATTTTGCATGCCTAGAGGTGCAGCTGTTATAGTGAACTAAAATGCATTTTATTATTTTGATGTGATGTGATGTTTTTCTAAAGATGTTAAAATTTAATACAAATATGAAAATTGACAAATGAACTGCTCTTAATTATTTGTTGTGCTGTCATAGACTCGGTATTGGGCCTCAGTTGAAAGGAATCTGCCAGAATGGGAGCAGTATTTGCTTGGGAAAGGACAACCACCTTTAAGCGAATCTGAGAAAAAGTTAAAGAAACAGAGACTGAAAACAGCACAGCAAGATCCTTCACCTGCACAGTGCAGGGGTAAACCACCTCGACCCAAACCTTGATGACATAACTTTTTGAGGTGTGTAGTTGATTTGTGTTTGTTATGATGACATGTTGGATCATAACTGTAGCACTTAACAATGGTTACGAGGTAATGTTCATGCATTATGATTGAAGTACTGTAGGAACAAAATGAGCAATACAGTTTTTAATTCTCAAGTTAGACTTTTTTGTTGTTTATTTCAGCTGCGTGTTGTCAAATCAGGATTTTATACTAGAGAGAAAGTGCTAGGTTTTCTGGAATTCTTTGAAAACAAATTCTGTAATTAATGATTTAAACAATATCATTTTCCAATTATTTTAATAAGTTAAACACATTAATATAAAATAGTAATTGGATTCAAATAGCTTGCTGTTATATAAAATTAATAGCACATAAATGTGATTAAACATTATTCAAATAAATTATACAAACTTTAATTAAAAAAAAGTGATTAACATACTAATTATATTAAAACAAATAATAAAAATTAGTTAAAATATTTATAGAGAGAAATATAAATATTATGTATGAGTATTGTAATGAGCAGAAAAATGTAGTTACTTGTTGTTAAATGTAGTAACTTAATAGTAAATAATTGTTTTGCAGTATATAATTAATAATATATAGCATAATAAATATAAGATAATTCAGAATAAATTGCGATAACATATATTATATTAGGCATGGTTGATCTCATGTAAGGGTCCACTGCATGTAAAAAAGTTGAAACCACCAACATTAACTGTAGCAGCATTTACAAATGATTCAGTGTTTCATTTAATTTGTTGAAATAAACAGGAACTTATTACTTTCATTATTGCTGGTTTTCATTAACTGTGAACTGTGTATGCAGTGTAATGCATATGAAAGCAAATGGCAAAGTACTACCATCATAATGTGTATGTGTGTATCTGGCTGGGGGGGACTACACTTTCTGGGTCAAACACTATTTTACAGTCTATGGTCAAACACCACAACATTTTTTCTTCTGTATAATAATAAATAAATTATTAAAACGATGCATCTTTTACTTAAACATTTATCTTTTAATACTTTTTTATGGATTTTGTGGCACATAATTTGCTACTTATTAAACTACCATTAGATAGTTAATTAAACAGTATAGTTGATGTTTGTGTACCAGAAGAGAATTTAAACTGTAAAATTATTGTTTACAAATTGTCAAACAATAAGTTAAGCTCTGGTGAGCATTACTGTTTTTTATTCAGCTTAAGTCACTAGTCTCTAGATGAACATCTGCAAGTTCATCTTGGGTGTTTTTGTATGTTGCTCTAAACCCCACAACCTCTTACCTGAACCCTCAACAACAGTGAGGTCATGACTGCCATTACACAAAGCCTCTCTGAGCACTTCAGCTGCCCACATCATAATTGCTATTGTATTATCCGCCTGTTGAAAGGTCAGCCACTTAAAGTTGAGTGTTAAGTTGACTAATACTTAAAAAAGGGCACAATTGGTCATTTGAAAACCACTGGGGGTTTTGTTAATCCAGACTTAAAACCTGCAACAACTTTATATAAATGTTATTTAGTTTCCATTACAAATTAGAACGAGTATGTTTCCAAGTTTTTCCCACGTCCTGTGATGTTTTGAATGAATCATGGGATTAACTTCTGTTAAACTGTAAACAATCAGTGAAATTTTGTAAACACTGGGTACAGTGATATGTCATTTATCTCCTCAAAGTTTATCTATTTATTATTAAAAAGCAGCTTAATAAAAGAATATATAGACTCTCATTAGACCATAATTAGCCACAAAATTAATAAATCTTTCCATAGCAATAAAATAATTATTAAAGGAATAGTAAGAATATAGAAATAGGGATCGATAGAAATCTTTGTAATCATTTGCTCATTCTAGCTTCAAATCAGTTTGTTTCTTTATTTTGTTGACACAAAAGAAGATATTTTGAAAAATTTTGAAAAGTTCATCCATTGAATATTAATAGGCAACTTATTATAATGAATAAAAGACTCATTAGCCCACAAATAACAGCAAAAACTTAAAAATAAACTTCCCGCAGCAATATTATAAACATACAATATTAAATAAAGTATTAAAAGGGGATTAGTTCACCTAGAAATGAAATTTCTGTTAACATTTGCCCATCCTCTACTTGTTCCAAATCTGTTTTAAATTTCTGTCATTTGTTGACACTAAAGAAGATATTTTGAAGAATGGTGGAAAGCAGTTGCCTTTGACTTCCATAGTAAAATTAAATCTCTGTAAACATTTGCCCATCCTCTACTTGTTCCAAATCTATTTTGAATTTCTGTCTTTTGTTGATACTAAAGAAGATATTTTGACGAAAGTTGGTGAGCAGCAGCCATTGACTTCCATAGCATTTTTTCATTTCTACCATATGTGAATGGCTGTTGGTTTTCAACATTCTTAACAATATCTTATTTGGTTTTCAACAGAAGAAAGACATTCATAAATGTTTAGAACCACATGAATGTGAGTTAATGGTTAGAAAATATTGCCTTTGGGGTAAACTATTATATAATGTAGGGAATAGAAAGAGAAATTAATTTTGAGGAACGAAACATAGTGACAGTTTTGGCCACAGATATGTTTGTGATACTAATAATTAAGAGCATTCAAAATGACCTCTCACTTAATTTTCTCGAAGAATATGGATTATTTGTAAAACAACTTAATTGTTAAACAAAATAATTTGTTTCAGTTCTTTTCAATGGATGTTCTCCAAACTTTAAATATTTAAACAAATGTATCTATTGTACACTTAAATATACTTTCAGCCTCTTGTTCTTTACTTCATAATCTTTTAGCATTTTGTGTACTGGGAGAGACTACAGACCGTGACCTAGCCTAATTGGATGATCAAACTGGTTGTGGGTGACACGGAGTGGCGGCTTGACAAATGCGATCATCTGGATGGTCAATATTGAAGTGGTGCTGGTTGGCAGCTGCCCTTCCTCCTCAGCTGGGACTCTTGCCCCTGAGGTCAGGGCACCAGTCGAGGCCACCAGATTGGCGGGGACGGTTGGTGGGGGTCAGTTGGCCGCGGATGGGGTGAAGAATTGTGGGTGTGGATGAACAGTAAGACGGCAAATTATCTAAAAGGGTTTTGAAGAGCACGATCTGGAGCCCTTCCAAATGACTAGTTCTGCATTATGTATTCTAATGGGGAAAGGCCTGAGGTGATTTGGCTACAGATACCACTGCCAACTGAGGCTGTCAGAGCCCAGGCACAGGCCAAGACCAAATGTTGGAGATCAGATCAGGGTCTCAGACACCTGGATGTCTGCCAGAGCTTGAGGAGTGTTATAGAGAGATGATAGAGCAAAGCTGGTTCTTATTTAACATTGTCTGTCTGTATAAATGTTATTTGTGGAGTTGTGATCATGCCATTTGAAATTAGAAAAGTTGATTATGTTGGCAAGTATGGCATATTGTGTGCATTTTTCTATTTAAAGAATTTTGGAGTATTTCTATTAATATTTTCTAATTCATTTTTTGGAAAAGATAAATCTGTAGACTGCAAGTATTTTATATTGGAATCAATTAAAAACAATTCATTAATAATACAATAATACATAAGCATATATATTGTTAAAATCAGAATATTGAAACCCCCTTTGAAATATATTTTTTTCTTTTTTTTTTTAATTTCTAAATGATGTTTAACAGAGCAAAGAAATTGTCACAGTATGTCTGATAATATTTATTCTTCTGGAGAAAGTCTTATTTGTTTTATTTTGGCTAAAATAAAAGCAGTTAAAAAATTAAGTTCAGTACTTTAATACTATAAAATTATATATAAATAAATATAATTTTTTTTCCCCCGATAGTCTACAAAACAAATCATCATTATTCAATAACTTGCCTAATTACCCTAACCTGCCTAGTTAACCTAATTAACCTAGTTAAGACTTTAAATGTCACTTTAAGCTGTATAGAAGTGTCTTCAAAAATATCTTGTCAAATATTATTTACTGTCATCATGGCAAAATAAATCGATTATTAGAAATGAATTGTTAAAACCATTATGTTTAGAAAAGTAAAAAAAAAATCTCTGTTAAAGAGAAATTAGGGGAAAATAAACATGGGGGCTATTAATTCAGGAGGTTTAATAATTCCGACTTCAACTGTATTAGATTTCTCAAATAAAAAATGTGATAATTGCAGATTGCATGCGTCGTCCTATTAAAATTATTTCAATTGCCGATGCAATTATGTGATCTCTAAAGATCTTTAAAAATCAATAAATATTTCATAATTGCATTTCTGAAACAAAATTGTCACAATCCCATATTTAGCACATTTTAAAAATAGGTGACAAAAAATATGATTAAATTTTAGAGTATGTGTATTAGTTGTTGCTAATGAAACACCTGAAAAAACATACACTTGCAGTTTTTTAGTATTCTCATTCATCTAGTTAAGAAAAATCCATTCACATTGAATGAAACAAAAAACAAAATATTGGTGATTATGCCACACTGTTTTATTTAAATATCTTGAAAATAACCAACAAAAAGCATATAATGAAACATCCGAGCATTCCCGTTCAGCATCAATCATCAGAACTCAAAGGCAGTATAAATATTATAATGTCTCCTTAGCTAAACAAGTTCGTCTTCCATCAGAAACATACCACCCATTGCTCCCAAAGGAGCTTTTCACTACCAAAGATCTTTGTCAATGTAGTGCACTTAAACACGAATAGCTTTTGCTCAGGAGCCTGTTGGGGAATTCTCTCCATTCTTGAAACTATTATTCCACCACTAGTGCTGGTCATAAGGGGACTCCTGGTGGGTTTTTGTTTTGGCTAACTTATACGTCATTCTGTTTAGTATTGATTTTGGGTTTGGATGTTGTTATTTTCCCTCTTACCTCACTGGAACCCTTTAATTCAAACAATCAAAACATCCACTCAGTCTCAGTATTTAATGCCAAATATATTCAGTACACTGTATTTCGATCAGAATTCCACCACGGGCCGGCCGTAAAATCACAGCCTAAGGGATCAGCCGATGACACATCGCCTTTTATAAAATCCCCTGCTTTCTAACTTGGTGTACCAGCTTAACAGCGGGGTTTTTGGTCTGAGTTAATTAAGTCCCATCCATTGGTAAACAGGCAGTGGAGATTGTCCTGAAAGGGCATCCTGGGTCAAAAGATTAGCACCGGACATCCCAGATTTACTGATCCTGCCATACAATGAGACTGGTTTCAGGTCACTTGTCTATGTAAAACAACAATCTAAACTATCTACTCCTAATCATCAGCACCTTACTTCCTAACACTGTGCATTCATATTTCTATAAAAAGCTGGGAAATGAGGTTGTTTATTGTGGAACGGTTTGTTTCGAGGTCAGACCTTCGTCTCTTTTAAGACAGTGTGGGTAAAGAGTTGGACGAAGGGACAGAAGGTCCCCTTCAGCTGCGTGGCCTGAAGCCCTCAAGACTGCTTGTGAATAGAGGTCATACCCGAGACTGACATTGATGTGAGTCCCGGCACTGCCTCGACACCTTAAAGCAATAAAGCTCCTTCTGTGAGCATGCCCTTGACGAACAGGCCTGACGTACCGATGCCTGCTACTCAGTGCCCTGTGTGATGGGGAATGCCTGCTCGTTTAGGAATGCCAGTGTAAACACACATAGCATTTTTTGCATGATAATATTTTGTACCTTGTAAACAAGGGTGTCTGAAAGTATTAATTCATATAAGGTTGATTGTCTTTTTATTCATATTATTGAAAAGTGCTGTTGCATGAACTTTACAGTTTTGTACAAGAAAAAAAGGTTATGAATAATGTGGTCACATTATGTTTTATCTGAAAGATCAATATGTGTTCATATGAAGGTCAAGATTTTAATGATTTTAGGTCAAGATTTGTGATGTTTTCTCTTAACATCACAAAAAAATGTCTTTAAGTTGATTGCACATATTTGGTGGAATAAATCCAAATTTTAGAACAAAACAGAAACATTTTGTAGGAAAAATTATAAATTATAGTTTTTGTTTGTTTGTTTTGTTTTTGGAACATTTAATAAGACTTTAAATTTAAATGGAAAGTTAAACAGATACTTTTTTTTTTCATTTTAGGCCACTTTATGTTATTTTATGTTGTCCAAGAAATGGAAAAGTCTTTCATCATGAAGGTGTATTCAGTAATTTATTTCACTTTCTTTGATAGAAATAAATAGCAATTTTTAAGATATATATAGATAGATAGATAGATAGATAGATAGATAGATAGATAGATAGATAGATAGATAGATAGATAGATAGATAGATAGATAGATTTTCAGCCACAAGACTTTAAAACATATTTATTTGTTATTTTTTAAATTTGCACTGAGACATGTTTTATTGTTTTATCTAAGGGTGCTTTCACACCTACACTTTTGTTTCGGAACGTATCTCGATTGCCCAGTTAGCGCGGTTCGATTGGCATATGTGAACAGGGCAATCGCGCTCTGTTCCGCGCCAAAGTAATCGCTCCGAGATCGCTTGAATGAGGTGGTCTCGGCTCGATTGAAACGAACCCTGGAGCGGTTCGATTGCAGTGAGAAAGCGATCCGATCCGAGCGCGGTTATATCACAGTGTTTTATGGATATGTAATAGGCTTACGGCTATATGAAGAGAGAATTATGAGTAGGGCGGGAAGTTTTGCGAGTCTCCGGATGCCCGCGAACGAGGGATGATCTCCCGGTAATCTCGCGTCTCTCTCCCAGTCATCAAATAGGCATCGTCGCGCACCCTTCTCACCCCTCCCCACCGTGTCTCTCCTCAGACACGTCACGCGCGCGCACCCTGTCAATCACCACCAAACCACCACCTCTCCTGACAGCTTAGCGGGGCGCTGCAAAATAAACCCTGACACTCTGACCAATGTAAGGAGAGTTTACTCGCACGTCACTTGTTTTAGCTCTTTTGGTCCGATTAGAAACTTTGCAGTGTGAAAGCGAACCGCTCCAAGAGCAAAGAGCAACAATGTAACAATTTTAATCTCTGTTTCGGAACAACTGAATCGATTCACAGGTGTGAAAGCACCCTAAGTCACTGTAAATCATGTATATATATATATATATATATATATATATATATATATATATATATATATATATATATATATATATATTTTTTTTTTTTTTTTTCTTAAAAAATGGAAAAGTCAAACTTTTTGTCAAAGTCAAAGTTTTTTTTTTTTTTTTTTTTAAATATAAGTATTTGTATGTTTTAACTCGTTTGTAAAAAGAATGTTCTCCACAACTGTGAAGCAAACACTTTTATGAATGTCTTTTTATTGGTGAACTCTATGTTTTTGGTGGATAAAATATGTTAGGATAAACAATATTTTAGAACAAAACGGCTTACACGTTTTACAAAAAAAGTCATTTTGTTAACTTGCTCTTTTTTGTTTAATAAGGCGGCAGGCACATTTTCTTCGATTTTTTTTTTTTTTTTTTTTTTTTTTTTTACATTTAGTCTCAGTCATTCGTTCACAGCCCGTAAAACTGGATTAAAAAACATATTGTCAGGTTGACCTCCTTTATCATCATCGTCTTGGACATAAATACGTGTACAGAACACCATGCGGTCGCTTGGCCGAGTCCGTCTTTTCAACACCGTTCTGCAGGAACGGATCCAAAGAGCGCGCGCCTGACGCTCATTAACTTTCCCCTCGGCGCGCCTCAATGCGCCTCGCGAGCGCTTTGTGCCAAGAAGCAATGCTTCTCTTAACAAGAACTACAACTAGCCCGCTCTTCTCCAACTGGGAGAGAAATTGCTTTCCAAAACGATGGAAGGAGGACGGTTTAATTAGAATTTCATTTGGGCTAAACTGAGAGAAACGATGTAGTTAACATTTGGTGGACTTAATTGGGGTCTTTTCTTCCTCGCCCCCTTAAAAATGCTGACGCTACCCCCGTTAATCTTCCATTTACAATCAATTGAGTTGACCAAACAAAAGTCTAGCTCTTTTTTTCTTCCTGTCTCAGTCGGGGCTTTTGTCGCTTGTAAATGCCTCAATTTCGGCTGATCTCTGTCGTGTACATGCTCTCCGCTGTTGACAGTTCATTAATGCGCTCTTGTCCCTATAATCCCTCTCGCCGCGTTACATGTGCATGCAGTAATGAGCTCCGTTGTCAATTAACATGTTTCTAGAAGCAAAGCCGGTTGCTCAGATGTTTGAGAGGTAAGTGCAGAAAAAGGCCAACGAGACTGCCTTTAGGTTGTTTTCTTCACCGCAATCTTTTTTGGGCACTAGGCAAGATAGGCAGCTTTGTACAAAAGAGGTTTTTTTATACCCCACACAAACATGTCTTTTGCTGAGACCCGCCCCCACTGCTATTTTCCCAGACCCCTTAGCTGAAATGCTCTGTTTTCGGTTCATAACAACCCATCGTCAGCAACTTTTAGTTGCTGATTTAAAGTTGTTGTTTTTTATTAGTTTTCTTTTTTATTTTATTTATTTTTTATCAGAGTTACAACTTACACGTTTATTTTACTTTCAGACCACTTTAAATAAAATTGGAAACGTGTTACTTTTTTAAATTTGTGTGTTTTTTTTCTTTTTTCTTTAGTCGGGTAAAATATTTAAAAGATATCGACAATATTTTACAACAGTATGAATTCACCGTGGCTCCTTTTTATTGCTTTGACTACGCGTTTTTCGTTTATTAAATCATGCGCTTCCAGTTCATTGCATTTATGCAAACCTTTAAAATAAAGCCATATAGAATTTCATGAAGATAATTTAAAGGGATAGTCAACAAATAAATAAATAAATCTGACATTGTTTACTCATCCACCACTTGCTCCAGACATGTTTGAGTTTCGTTCTTCTGTTAAATACAAAGAAAGATATACAAAACAATGTGGAAGGAAGAAACAAAAACCATTTTTGTGCCTATGGATGCCATTTCCCCCCAACATTCTTCAGAATAGATGTTTAGTGTTCAAATGAGAAAGGAAATTTATAAAAGTTTAGAACCACTTGGGATCGAATAAATGTGCAGGAATTTCCTTTTTTTTTTTTGAGTGAACTGTACCTTTAATACCTTTCGAACCATTTATTTGGCACACATTGTTCTTAAAAAATATTATTTTAACATATTATTTTAAAACGCACTTGTTAACTCACTGGTTCTGTAAATAACACAATTAAATATTCTGTTATTTTGTTATTATTGTTATTATTTAATATAATTCATTTTAATATTGTAAAACATTTGATATTAAAATTAGTTTAGAAATGTTTAAGGAATATTATTTTACTAGTCCGCTTTATATGTAGGTTTTAATATTTTTTATAGATTTCCAACTTTAAACTGGAAACATCAAAAACAAAACAAAAAAAGTATCATACATCAACCAGCAATCTATATCAACCAAATCAATTTGTGTCAGCTTTTATTTCAGGTTATCATTTTTGTTTTGTAAAGTACATGACAGGTTGAACATCTCGAATCCCGCTTATCCCTCTTTAAGCATCGTGATTTATGATTTTAAATAAATCACGCCTATTCCACACGGGACGATATTTTAAACGCTTCTGAATGAAATAAAGACACTTCTGTCCACACATTTTAGAACCGTGCCTCTGAGTAGGTGAATAGGCCATTCAACTAGTAATATTAGTCTTCCTCGTAGTCCCAAGACGTTGGCATAATTGCTAATTGGGCTGTAATTGGGAGAGCGAGATTTGGGATCACGCGCTCGTCTCTCATCAGAATTTCTGTTAGCGTGTAAGGATAATATTGTTCCAGGATCCGTGCGCGGAATACATTATTGTTTATTAATGCTGCGGTGATGAGAAGAAGGAGAAGTGTAGTCCATTTTCCACCTTCTGATGAACACGACTTGATGCGCTGGAGCTTCCCCTGAGGCTCTTTAGTTGATTAACGTAATAGGCTTTCAAGAGTCCATGTTTTATCTGATAATTTGAGCCATTAAACCGAAGTCAAGTGTACGGTCACAGAGGCAGAGTCGTGTATCAAATGTCTGAGTGAAAGGACAGGCTTGAACTCCACCAGACATGTCATTATGAGCTTAAATTAAACGGCACCGAATCTGCAGGCAATAGATCGATAGTTATTTATTATATTTGATACATGAGTGAGTCATCGTGCTTTGATTTTAATAAACCATAAAATTGGTATAGCGTGAGGTTTATGCATCCAATTTACTGTAAAGTGGCCTATTACAGTCTGTTTCTAAAAAAGGGCGCAGTTGTTTTTCCTTAAACATCTCATTCACTCTAAAAAATAGGATTTCCGTTTAAAAGTTTTTAGTAGCCATTTTCGTTTTTTTATTATATATAATGACTGATTTGGCAATGTTCCAAATCGTTAAAATCTGCACAGTTTCACAAACATGAAAAATCACCACATTCTAAAATAAAAACCTGAATTAAATAAATAAGGTGCATGAGACAAACAAATATTAATTACCAATTCTCCCAGTAAAACAACATAAATCCGACATTATTGTATTTATGATTTTATTTTAGCATGTTTGCTTTACTGCGTCAACAAATTTACAAATTTATCAAACATTTCTTTTTTTTACACATAGGTTGCATTTATTTATAAAACGCTTTTCCCTCTAGTCTACAAATAATTGCTTCATAGCCCCGTATGGCAGTGGTTTCATTAAATAATATTTTATTCTATTTTATGTACAATTCCTCGATGATGTTATGGTTTTCCCCAGTCCCGGGCATCTTCGTTCGTGTCGGTGGAAGATGTCAAAGCACCACAAAAAAAAAAAAAAAAATCGTGCGGTTCATCAGTTTCAGTCAAAATCTGTCGCGTCTCAGTTTTGGTGTCCTCTGGAAGAATCGTTTCCGCCGGATAAACAATTAGCGTTATCGTGCAATTTCCGTATGTGCTTTTTCAAGTCAAAGTTCCTGCAAAAGCCTTTCCCGCAGGTCCCACAGGTGAAGGGCTTCTTGTCGTTGTGTGTGTGCATGTGAAACGTGAGGTTATAGATCTGATGGAAGGCTTTGCTACAGATTGAACACTTGTACTGTTTCTCGCCGCTGTGGGTTAGTTTGTGGTTCTTGTAATTCCCTGAAAAAAGAACAAAATAATTATGTAAGTTTTTTCTCTAAACAGGTCAACAGTTCACAATTAACTTATATTTAACAGAAGAGTTTCACTTCCAAGCCTTCCCTAATCAGCACTTTCCACGTTGAAGTCAAGAAGTTGTCAAACTCAGTTAATATCACGCCGAGAACTGTCGACGTACAAAGGAGGTAAAGGTCTGTGTTTTGACCCGTATAAAATGTAAAATACAATGGTAAGTAGTTAGTAGAGATACTAATTTATCGTTTAAAATTGGTTACCTTGTTTCAGCAACTAACAATGATACAATGAAATTGAGCACGTTATTTAATATGTTGGCCTATACACAACAAATAGGTTACATATTTTAAAATATATATATAAAAAAGTTTTACCTTTTTGATGAAAACCCTTTCCACAAAATTCGCAGACGAATGGTTTGTATCCCGCATGAATTCGGATGTGTGTGTTTAACGTAGAGCTTCTGTTGAAAGCTTTTCCACACTGGTTACACTTGTGAGGTTTCTCCTGTAAACACAATTAATCACTTGAGAGCATTTTATTAAAATTAAAAATTTTTAGTGTTTATACATATATATTTTAACCTACCTGTGTGTGAATAATTTTATGTCTACACAACGTGCTGGCTTGTCGGAAACCTTTCCCGCATACTTTACACACGAACGGCCGCGCTCCTGTGTGTACCGGCATGTGGCGAGTGAGGTTATAGTGCGCGTTGAAGACCTTTAAAAGAATAGAAACTGCTTAATAGGCCTAAATAATCAGCAATTTATGTACTATTTTACTTTTCCCACATCCCATCAAAACCATTTCAGAATCCTTCAATTTACCTTTCCACAAACTTCACACGTGAAGTTCTTGGGTTTCCCGTCTGAAGAGCAGTTATTCGTCTTGCTGTGCGCTTTCACTCCATTCTTCTCCGTCAGGTTGTGGCTCTCCCGCACGATTTGGTCCAGTTGCCCGGGCAGATGCTCTTTATGTGGGTACTGAGGTGTGGGAAATTTCTCAGGAGAAACGCAAGCAAGTTTAGCGTTCTCCAACAAGAGGAGCTTCTGATGCGCGCTTATGGCTTGTGCTTGAGAGTTCGCGATTGCCGAAGAAAATAAATGTCCACTCAGCAGCTCAGACTGATAAGCAGAGTCCAGGTAATTGAAATAACACAAGGATCCGTTGGCGGGCATAGCCAGCGCCTGGTGTATCACCTGCGGTTTGATGACCCTGGTCCCTGGCAGCACCGAGTGCTTTATCCCCGCATCCGCTTTACTGCAGACGCCGCAGTTGGTTTTACACATGGCCGCTGAAGTGCATAATGCTCCCCTGAAATTAACTTTCCAGAACTCGGAATAGTTCATTAAAGCCTTGGCTTGCAGGTCGTAGCTGAACGGTTGGATCGGGATCATGCAGGGAATCGGTGAACACAAGCCGACCGTCTTCTTCCCTTCGGATCGCTCCTCCGCGGCGGCGGCTTTCGGTTCCGACGTCTTGGACATGATTCTGTCGATGGAAAAGGCCAGGGACTTGGGTGCAGCCGTGGCCCCGCTCCTGTCGTCTAGTCTCGGGCAGGACATCACTGTTTCCAGAGGAAGAGAGCTCGCCATTTCTACCCAACTTGGTGTGAGCATCGACCAGCCGCCCCGTCCTCTCCTGCTGAATTCCAGAGAAGCCAGGACACGCACCAGTTTAATAAGCACCTTGCTTTTACAATGTCATCCATTTGCATTTAAATGGCCATCCCCAGAACAATAGCATCCAGGGGTACCCGATTAATGCTCATTAACTAGTACACACAAAATTAACAGGACATTACAGAGCTCGTTAAGCAGAGAATAAGACAAAACCCCTCCCAGAGTGGATTCCTATTCAGCAATCTTACAGCAAACTTACGCCAGAGTCGATGTTGTAGTTTACCTTTTTCCTCTAAAGCGCACAGCAGATGTATTCAACGATAGCGGCGTGACTGCACTGTCACATTTTACTCGCAGACGTCCTCATCAGCGCGAGATCACTGTCTGGAGCACTTAGCTGACATCACTTGCTCTTGCTCTTATCAGGGTGACAAGGAAACGCCATCACCAGAACTGTCCCCTCTCTTACCGCTCATTTATACACGGCCACGGGGGTGGTATGCATGACAGATACTACAGATTATTATTTAAGTTTCTTGCCCCAAATCGTCACGTCGCGCATCCACAGCACAGTGGATGCGCATTCACATTTATGATCTGCGAGGTTCAGTTGGGGGGCAGTCACATTAATGAAAAATCAGTCATACACATTATTCTAGTAACTTTTTAAAAGTTTATCATATATATATATATATATATATATATATATATATATATATATATATATATATATATATATATATATATATATATATATATATTTTTTTTTTTTTTTTTTTTTTTTTTTTGACTGAGTAGGCATAGCATAGTGTCACTAAAAAAGTTTATATTATAGTGACAATTTATACATCACTTATTTATTTATTAATTGATTTTAGCACTTTATTTATTTTGTGTGTGCTTTTTACAGTGATCATTTTTACAGAAAATGTTTGGTTTAATAAAAACCCTCCGACCAGTTTCAATTTTCATTGCAAGTTGCTAATCCTTGTCACTGAAAATTGCTTTTCCATGCTGGTTTATACTTACTATTTGTTCAATTGAGAAGGTCCCATTTCCACCTGTTTAGAGAGCAGATTGCAAGAGCAGAACCTCCCTCGGATCCTATTAAACGTTTTTCCTCCTTCACCTATTCAGAGGAACCAATTTTCCAGCGCGATTCAGAGTTCAGCCCCGAAAGAAGCAGCTCTTTCACTTTTAGCCACTAAAGCACTGCGTGGAACCTGGTTTTGTGTTTTTCTGAAATAAAGGAAAGGATTAAAGCGGGGAAGAAAAGACTTAGCCTGGCCAGAGGTATAGCACGAAATGAAAAAAAGAGAGACCCTTTTAAAGCTGTATAAAAAGTTTGCCGGAATCCAGAGTTTTGTGTGCTTGCTACAATGACCAGTCGCCCTCTCGTCTTTTTAAGAGGGCCAGCTTGAATTCATTTGTTTGCAGACGATTTCACCTGAGACTCACAACAAATTATTACAAAAAGGCCGCAACTTGATTACTGAGAGGAGAATATGGTTGAAGCTGCTCACACAGCGTCGCCCGGAGATGTTGACTTAGCATTCCACTGATTGAAGCGTGATGACGTCTTCTAGCACGACTGCCTATGACAGTAATTAATTTGTTAGTGTTTTGCATGCAGTGAGCAGCCCATTGCGGATTGGCATTGATTCGTTTCTTCGTCAATTGTAATAGTTTTAATATATTGTAATACTAAAAGTTTGGAAACATGATTTATTTTTTTAACAAATCTGTTCACCAAGGGTGCATTACTTATTAAAATAGACCTAATACAGATTATAATTTCCATTCAAATAAACCTTTCTGTTTTAGTAAATATTAAAATGTAATTGTGCTTTAAAGCTGAATTTTCACATCATTCTAAAATTTAAAGTCACGTGATTCTTTGTATTATTGGTGCGCAATCATTAATAAAGGTTTTTATTTACCTAACATTGAAGACTATTACTTAGTGGAAAACTTTTTTTTTTACTCTTCAGTATTTATAAGTAAACATAAAGTTCAAAATAACAGTATTTTGAAATAAACTTATTTGTCAATTTATTATATGGAAAAAACTACTGTATTTTTTAAAATGGCAAGAAGCCACAAAACCAATAACAATCAGAAATGTTTCAATACTGTATTATATTGCACAAACAACCCAGAAACAGTTGTTTTTAACTAAAATATTATTTAATAATATGTATCGTATTTTGATCAAATAAATTCAGCCTATTAAGCAGAAGACAGTCCTCTAAATATAAAATAAAAAAAAATTTTTTTTGCTCGTTTTGAAAAATCCCTTTCCCCACACCTGCAACCGCTGCAGAGAGGGCTTTAAACAGGTTCCACTAATTCTACTCATATGCAAATGATCGAACTCTAATTTGAGTTTATTCAGGCTCAATTAGCGGCTTGTCTACACAATCAACATTGATCCTATTGCAGTAACTTCTCCATCAGTCCGCGAACACGTTGTGAAATTAGCTCGAAATCCCATTCAGCGGACGCGCTGGTCTTCAGAAAGCAAGAGGCAAAAGACGGAGCACGATTTACAAAACAAATTGCTTGTGTATTAAGGCGCGTTTAATTGTCGTGTAGAAAATACATAACTTTACATAAAGTTTGAGAATAAATCGCCGCCGTTAGAGGAAACTGGCTTTTTTTGCTCTGTACGGAAGTAGCCTATATTGCTTGGCTATTTTATACAGTAGCTTGCAAAACTTTTAGATCTTAATTGAAACAAAAATAACAGGTTGATTGATAAACAGCACGAATCTAATGACCAAAAAATGAGATACAGAATCTTTAAAAAATGTTTAGACTAACTAAATTCGAAGTGGGATAAATGGATTTCCAGCCTTCGGCTTTTTAAAATTGTGATGTTCTTCCGGTTTGAGTAAGTTTAAAAAGTTTAAAAAAATAAGAAAAAAATTTTTATCCATTGGACTAAATGAGCTTTATCTTAACTTTTCTTCTTCTCAATCACCCTTTTGATGCAATGATAGTCTTGCCTTTTCAGTAATCCTTTTGGCAGGCAATTTACATTGAATCCCCGCTGATTATTCATACTTGTTATGTTTGTATGTTTACTGTATATAAAATTTATGTAATAAGCAGTTTGATTGAGGCAACTCAATGCAGACATTTATCATACAGTAATATTTAGCTTACGCTATTCATTTATCCCACTTTACTTCACACGTTTATTAGATGTTTTATCATAATAATACTTTAGCAGCACTCAAAACTTCACCAATAAGGTTTATTCATATTCTACAGTTTTGTTCAGACATAAATTGCCTATTCAGCAAAAACTGTCTGGCTGAGGGGTAAATATATATCCTTATAAATATATATAAATATCTAAATAATAAAGTTTAATAAATATATACAATTTAATACAAAAAGGTTTTCAGCTCTATTGTAATCAATCATCTGGGGAAGTATCGAGATGACTATGGATATAGTAAACAGAACATCAAAAACCATGGTTTTATTATTATGCATGGCTAATTTTCAAAATTGGTGTGGAAAGGATGAGAGACATCCTTTATCATACACCCTCCAATTGTTACCATCAGTTCATCGATATTGTGTTCCCAGATGTGTAAGAAATAGGACAAAATGTCCATTTATACCTCTAGCAATTAAGTTTTTAAATTCCTCCTCTCTCAGTAGCAGTTGATAGCCAGTATACTAGATATTTATTTAGAGTAGGGGTACCATGTTTTTATATGATTTATGTATATAAATGTCATAGGTGAAATGTCAGATGTCTCTATGAGTGTATGCTGCAAATAAAATTTCCCTACAGGGACAAATAAAGTTAACTAACTGACATAATCAAAACTTTTTGGGTAACTCATGGAAACAAGCATTAATGTACAAATACATAAGTAGACTTCAGGTTTTAAAAGTGGTCAGTTTTGACATATTTACTTTTCTGAAGGCTAATTTTCAACAGGATTATGTTCTTGATCTCTATCCACTTTGTCTGATTATAACATGATTAAGTTTTTTTTTATAAATGACTCCATCTTTTACAACAGCAATGACAGCTTGTAAATCCCATTAGTGTTTTATATTAGGAGAAAAAACTAAAAAGTGTCTGGCCAACAGTACTGTGTACTTCCAGATAACAGACACCTGTGAACTCAGCAGCTTTATATTTCAGGTGCACTGAGATGCAGCACATTAATTGTGAGAATTACAAGACAACAGAGACAAACAGAAATATGGCGCGACACAAACACACCTCCAGAGACACATTGTGTCACACGTTGTGGCAGGAAACCCACCCTTGGGTGCATTTAGAGACTGATTCAATACAACGCTTGCAAACCATCTGTTCTCAGATCAGTCGAAGAGTCTTGATGAAAATTTAAATTTAGCTTTGATCTGTGATTCTCCAATGATACAGAGAAGAGATCTGTTGATTAGTTCACTTTTCCTCAATGTTGGTTTGAGTGAGTTTACGGATTACTTTCATCAATGTTTGGTAACACTTTACAATAAGCTTCATTAGTTGATGCATTTACTAACATTAACTAATCATAAACAACACATATACATTTATTAATCAAAATTGAACATTTACTAATGCATTATTAACATTCAAGTCCATGCTTGTTAACATTAGTTAATGCATCATGAGTTAACATCAACTAACAATGAACAACTGTATTTTCATTAACTAACGTTTATCAACATGAATAAATACTGTATTTTATATGTATTTGTATATGTATTTTATAATGTATTGTTCATTGTTTGTTCATGTTAGTAAATGCAATATTTAACATTAACTAATGAACCTTATTGTAAAGTGTGACCGAATGTTTTCTAAACGATAGCTTCATTTTGTCATTTAAGTGTTTGCTTCAAACATGTAAGTTAGATTACAAACTGCACAGATATTAATATGTAAAGTGAATTAGGTCTGAATCAGCATCCTTGTTTGCATTTTCTTAGTGACTTTTTGTTGTTATTGGTGAGTAAGAAATCCATAGTGTGGACTGATGTTTAACATAAACAGATCAAATGGCAGGGATAGAACATATCGGCATAATCATTATGACTGCAGGTGTCCACGTTTGTGATCATATAGGAATAATATAACTTTTTTGATTATGATATGAAAAAGCAAGGCATTAGACATATTTTGTTTGTGTGCTCTTTTATGAAGTCTTACATTAAATGTTGTTTTCAGTGCAGCTGACATTCTTTTAAAAATGTCTGTAACAGTTTATAGTTGTGTTAAAGCTGTGCTTTAATATTCTTAAAAGTTTTATCTTAAGTATCACATCAGAAGTAAGATAGTTTTACAGGTTTAGAAATTTGTTTTATTTTTTTCCAGAGATAACACTATCTTGTATTAACATTTCTTTTTTTATATATATTAAAGTTTGCCCATTTTTGCCAATATTTATTTATCTATTTATTAATTAATTTGTTTGTTTGTTTTAAATGAAAAATATTTCCTTGTTATCCAGCTAAACAAATATTATAGATTTAATAAACTATAATAACCCTGTAATAACTACATGAGGGTCAGTAAATGATGAAATATTCTTTAAAATATTACTTAATATAGTTAATTTGAAACTTTTAACCATGACTATATTCACAGTATAGCGCAGCCTCAATTGTAAACTTCAACCTTATTATATATATATATATATATATATATATATATATATATATATATATATATATATATATATATATATATATATATATATATATATATATATATATTGAAATCAAAATTTTTAGCCTCCTTGAATTATTAGCCCCCCGTTTGTTCAACACATTTCTAAACATAATAGTTTTAATAACTCATTTCTAATAACTGATTTATTTGATCTTTGCCATGATGACAGTAAATAATATTTTACTAGATATTGTTTAAGACACGTCTATATAGATTAAAGTGACATTTAAAGGGTTAACTAGACAGGATAGGGTAGTCAGGTAAATTATTGTTTAATGATGGTTTATTCTGTAGACAATCGTAAAAAATAAACTTGCTTAAAGGGGCTATTAATTTTTTTTAACTTAAAATGTTTTTTAAATAAAATTAAAAACTCTTTTTATTGTTGCCAAAATAAAACAAATAAGGCTTTCTTTAGAAGAAGAAATATTATTAGACATATTGTGAAAATGTCCTTGCTCTGTTATAATATATATATATATATATATATATATATATATATATATATATATATATATATATATATATATATATATATATATATATATAATGCAAAAAAAATGAAATCTTTTCAATATATAATATGCAAATGTTCAGAGATATAATATGTTCAGAGATGTCTACAAAGTCAAGCTGATTTGTGCTAAACTCTCAGAAATAAATAAGGGTACAAAATACATAACTTTACATTTTTATACAATTCTGGTGGACATTAGTACCTTTAGTGTACACTTTTGTACCTTTAAGGTTGACTTTTGTACTTTTAAGTTACTGTGAGTTACACATTTGTACTTTATTGGTATTAATATGTACATTTGAAGGACCTGTTAGGACCTTAATTTCGGACAGTGTTTTAGATTTATCATGCAGATTTGTTGGTGAACTGTCAATTTAATTCAGTTCAATTCATCTTTATTTCTATAGCGCTTAGACAATGTAGATTGTGTCAAAGCAGCTTCATAGAAGATTATAGTAAATTGAAACCGTGTCAGTCCAGTTTTCAGTGTTGAAGTTCACATACATCTTTTTTTCTAAATTCAACAGAAATGCTTACTTTGAGCAAACTTAGAGCTTAAACCAAGCCTCACTCATGTGGCTACAGTAAGACAAAAAGTATAGCAGCTGTCAAAGTTGCAAAGAAGTCGGTGAGCAAGCAGAAGAGCTGTGTTGTCAGACAGTTGCTGTGGACTGCAAAAAAAAACGTCTGTTGTTAATGCCAAGTCCTTTTGTCAGCCAGGACATTCCAGTAGTTTCTCACCTGCGTCTTGCTGCCTGTCCGTTCAGCTCTCTTCAGCTCCACACAAACTAGCTTTTTTACAATTGTGTGGTCTTGTCATAGCCTATCTAGTGCATGCTCTCTTAGCCAGCTCTTTTCTGTTCAGATTGTCTTTCAGCGCACCTTTCTTCTCTATTTTCCTTTTCAACGTTCTTTCAAGTGCTGAGCGAACCACTTTTGCTCCTGCTTCTATTTTTCTGACCCTTGTCCGTGTGCAGCTGGTTCCCCATAATGTGGGCTCTGAATGGCGCAGTGTTTTTTTCCAAAGCGCCGGGGACTCGACCGCACCTTTGATGCTTGGAGCGCAAGGTTTGAATGCTTTTTCCAGAACAATGGCCGAGGAAAGCCCGACAAAGCCGCGGGTGCAGGGCAACCTGAGTAACCCTTCTTCACCTTCCTATTCAGCATGCACGTCCCTCATCTGTCCACCAAATTAAATATGCTCCGCAAAATGCACAAGGGAATGTCCCCTCGGGTGTTGTGGGGGACGGAGGAGGCCGCGGGACGCAGACGATGTGTCTTGTGAGTAAGGTTGAACATTAACATATTCACTTGAGGCTGCTAAACAGGTGGATGGAGGAAGAATGGGAATGAGCGAGGGATGTGATTGCTGCCGTTTGATTGGCTGTGGAGAATGTGAGCTCATTGCTCTTAAGGGCCTGATTATCCACTTTAAACTTATTTACAGCATATTTGTGTTTCTTTGGGGATGTTTGGAGTTGTTAGACTTGCACATGACATCATTGGGTTAGTTCAGAATTACTTTACATGTGGAGCTTTAGAAAAATCGTTGTAATTGATGACAGATGCTTCTTACAAAGATGATTTAAAAGATTATCAAGTTATTGAATTATATACACTTTGTTAAAGTGTATATACATATTTATACATTTAATTCGGTAACCCAGCAGTTGGTTGTCTATTTTTACGCAAATTGATGGATAAAGTGTAGACAAACTGTTTTTGACTGCCATGGGTTGAAATAAATATATAATAATAGTAATAATATTATTGTAACAGTTTTGTTTAAAAAAGGCAGAGGTTCAGTGTTGTTAATATAGTTTTCCCTGTAAGTTAGGCCTAACCTTTCAGCCATGACTATATTCAAAATATACCACAACTTCTACCTTATTATAAATATATAGCAGATGATAATTCAGAAGCTTTTAAAAATGTTCCCATTTAAACACAGGTTCCAAGCTTTAGTATTTACATCAATGATGCCTTGATTCTAAAGAACTTTTAAGTGAAGAGTTCATGAATGCTTTTTAGTCTGAAAAAAAACAAAAACATTTTCTAATGTAAAGAACCTTTTTTGTAATGTAAAGCTTGTGTGAATGTTTGTCTTGGGCCATCATTGTCAATGAAGAACCTTCAGTTTTAAACGTGTTAATCACAAAACAAGTAAACCAGGCATTCCATTTTTCAGATTGCTTGAATTGCATCAAGTCAAAGGGCGGGTGTAAGAGGGAAGGCACAGTGAGATCCCAGCATAAGCCCATTCACAAGGCCAGATATGACACACTTTATCCTCCTCTGAGCCATTTCTGATTAAAGCAGGATGATGATGATCATGATCATCTTCATCTCTCTTTGTTTCTCCCTCACTCACTCATTCCTATCCCGACGGCTCTCCCATGAGCCGAACATAATGTGAGATTACTCTAAACATTAAGCTATTCATTTCACGGAAAAGATCAAAAAATAATAATCAGGCGCGTTGTTCCCCGCTCCTAATGCGGAGATAAGAAATATAAGAGGCTTTGAATTGTCCTTGGTGCAGGGATCTGACATCTACCTGTTTACTTAGACACTGCCATCCATCCAATCCCTCCTCTAGAAGCACACGCGTCTAGGTGAGAGTCGTGCTCGGTCGCGTCACCGCGCAATGACATCTGCTCGTGAAAGTACGCACGCTGCGGGCCTCGAATTGAAACGTTTAAGCCTAAACCGATGTTGGCACACAAATGTAATCTCGAGCCCTGCGTTTGTGTCTGCGATTTCTGTTTTTCATTCGTTCTCGAGGTCACACGCTGCGTTTGAAGCCTCTCCCGCGCAGACGCAAGTGCGAACCTGGGGCCAGTTCTTGTTGCGCCGGTCAATTGGAGAATCTTTTATTTGGATACACTTATCGTTCCTATTTCCTAACCTGATTGAGGCTTAAAAGCCAAAGCAGCTCAGATCGTGCCAGAATAAATCTCCTTGCCTATTAATCTGTCGCCGGGTCCTCTCCCTCTCAAAATTGTTGCATTGCGGCGGGATTTATGAGGAAATTAAATGTATGATATCCTAGCCTTCTCTTACGGCGCTCCGCGAGCATTTCTGTCCTCCACTGTTGATTACAGTGAAATCAGCGGCTCGGAGGAAGCGTACATTCCGACAATTAGGTCACAGCGGCGGCCGCGGGAACATATTCTGGCGGCGGGCCTCACTCATTTGTCTTTCCCTGCCCTGTGCCCCCGCGCCGAGACACACACCAAATTGTATCCGTGGCTTCGGATCGGAAAGAGTAAGGAGATGAAAAGGCAATTTCCATCTGCTAGTTAAAGCTCCTCCATTCTTTTCTCTGGCTATGAACGCGGCGTTATAGCTCGTAGTATATGCTCCAGGGGGTTAAACGAAACACTTCACCTCCGTTATGCTTAACAATCTGTCGGTTGACACAGTGAAGTCTGCTATTCAGACAGAGCGCATGTAAATAATGAATGGTACATTAGACAGTTCTCATCATCAACTGTGTCCTTACAGGTCATAAAGAGGAGAATAATGTGTTTGTGAAACAAAATGTCCTTGCTCTTAAACTTAAACTCAAATATTTGATCTGATACATAATTTTGGCCATTCAATAATGAAAATAAAAAATTAAACCATCTCGAGGTTAAAGTAATGCGAGATTAAACTTATAAATGAATAAAAAATTTAAGGATAAACTCATTTAATTTTGAGAATCAGTCAACCTGTTCAACCACATTTCAGCATTGAAAATAAACTAAAATATATCTAATTTTGTTATTAAATATCCATATGAATAATTAGAATGTAAGATCACAAAGGTGATTCCTTGGTGGGTGTTGCATATGTTAAAGCTTCCACTTGTTATTCATATCTAGCATCAGGGTGTAATTTTTTTCCTGACATCCTGTCTTGGATTTTTTTCACATCCTTGGAGACTTGTTTTCGAAGAATCCACATTATTATAAAGATATTCCATCTTCACTTAATATGCAGCAGTATTAATAACTAATCCCTCACATTCATACTTATTGTCTTGAAGGCCAGACTGATTTGTTCTAGAAATCTTCTATGAAAAATGTTAATCTGGTTGAGAAGATCTGCTCTGCGTCATCTTTGGTCAGTCAATCTCCTTCTGTCCTACAGCATACAGGCACTGAAGATGAGCTATGTCTTAATCCCAAAATGTTAATCTCAGACTTTTTCCTTCTTGTTTTCTCGAGTGGGTGAGGGGAGAGGTTAAATCGAGGCTGAAGTATTGTGAGATTCACTTATACTGTAAATACTGAATGAAGCTGGTATGACAAGAGTTTCAAGCTTTCAGTCAAAACACTGTACGTATATGCCAGGACAGTGTTGATGCCAATTTGTAACGCTTTTGTTAATAGTAGTCTAAAAATCTTGCCTTTTAAAGGATTAGTTCACTCCAAAGTCTGTTATTAACTCACCTTCATGTCATCAATCCCCTGAGACATTTGTTCATTTTCACAACACAAAATAAGATATTTTAAATTCAATCTAATTGAATCCAATTAAAGACAGCAAATGATCCCTATTGTCAGTACATTCCGTGTGACTTCAGAGTTTCAACTGTAATCATACAAATCTCCAAGAACACTTTTGTACGGCAAAACAAAACTGTAAAAATGACTGTGTTCACCAAAATCTTCTCGTCCTCCCCAGGTCATCAGGGTGCATGTTTACAATGGGCAAAACAATGTACAGCCAATTAAGTGAGCAAAGTAACACACAAGCAGCATATTGCCCAAAGTAAACATGCACTCTAATATGATGCGGGAGGTTAATAAAGTCTTTTTGTGCCGCACAAATTTGTTCATTGAGCTCTGTATGATTACAGTTGAACCACTTAAGTTACATGGAATCTTGTTTGGTTCCTTTTCTGAACTTTGAACATTTACAGATTGTTGTTGTCTATGGAAAGCTCTCAGATTTCATCTTAAATATCTTAATTTGTGATCTGATGATGAATGAATATTACAGGGGATTGAACGAATATCTCAGGGGATTGAACGATACACGAAGGTGAGGAGTATTTAAATTTTTGTGTTAAGTAGCCTCTTTTAAAGCCCTTTTCAAGCCTCCAAAAATTGCGGTTATCATGCAAATGAACAACCAAAATGCATGAAAAGTCCATTCAGAAATTAATTAATAATTCGGGGTTACCAATATTACAGTTTTTCCTCAGTGGTTTTTGGTACATTTCTCACAACACTATTTACATTTGCAATCCATTTAATTCATTTCTCAAAACATTTAGTACAAACTGCAAAACCTAGCTGATAACCTGCAAAAGCATGTCACTTGCTCAAAATGTAGAGCATTATTAAACTTAATTTGTTTGTTTGAATTCAACACAAATAAATTGTTTGCAACAGTTCTACATGCAACACTTTTTTCAGTGTACCTCAAAAGTAACGTATTCCTCAAAAGCAAGTATTCATGTCAATGAAAGTGTCAAGGTGAAAAATACTGACACCATTTTACTCTGACAGTTTACTCTGTAATTTTTTTCCAATGCAAAAAAGTCAGATTTTGGTGACACTTCCTGAAAATGCTCAAGACAGCACTATATACTATTTGCACAGCCATTTGAAAACTACAGTAAAGTCAGGCATCACTGCATTTAGTGAGGTATCTGAGTACAACTCACTGAATATGTATGTTTCACTTTTTACTGCATATGCTCTCTGCAATTCTAATCTATTCACAGCATTGTGCAAAAGACTAAATACATCCTTATTTACATCAAACATAAATTTCCTTTAGGCTGAAGCAGTGGCGCAGTAGGTAGTGCTGTTGCCTCACAGCAAGAAAGTCGCTGGTTTGATCCTTGGCTCAGTTAGCGTTTTTGTGACTAGTTTGCATGTTCGGATTTCATTATGAGTTTACTCTGGACATTTTCAATGCAAAAAAGTCAGATTTTTGTGACACTTCCTGAAAATGCTCAAGACAGCACTGTATACTATTTGCACAGCCATTTGAAAACTACAGTAAAGTTAGACATCACTGCATTTAGTGAGGTATCTGAGTACAAGACACTGAATATATATGTTTCACATTTTTACTCTGCATTTGCTATTTACAATCCTAATTTATTCACAGCATTGTGCAAAAGAATAAACACACCCTTATTTACAACAAACATAAACTCCCTTTTGGTTGAACTGTGCACAACTGTAAACAATATTGCAGTACATATTGGACCTGAACCTGCAACATACACAGGTCAGTAAATCATTCATCAAATTGTTCTATTTTAAAGACCTTTTCAGACAAATAAAGTTTACAATTTTTTTTTTATAAAGTTTTGCTTGACCGATTTTGACATCAAGTTCAAAATTTTTGTATGTAATGACTCAAGTATGAAATGTGGACTATTAGTTTTATATGGAATGACTATTCAGCATTTACAAGTTTAGTTAATTTTGACTGACATGACATAAGCAAATGATAATGTTATAAATAGCAGAGAGTTGAATGAAAGCAATTGATGCACGTCCGAAAGCATTTGCAATTTGTCGAAAGGAATGAAAAACCGCTACTAGGATGTGAACAAATGACTAATTGTTTTGAGAAATGCATGACCTGTAGTGCAAATGTAAATAGTGTTGTGAGAAATGCACCAAAGCGACTGAGAAAAACTGTAATAAAGGGACTAAGCCGACAAGAAAACGAATGAATGAATGAATGAATTAATACATTTCATTTGGGTAGAGCTGTGCACAACTGTAAACAATATTGCAGTACATATTGGAACTGAACCTACAACACACAGGTCTGTAAACCATTCATGAAATTGTTCAACTTGTTCTCAAAAGATTGTAAAAATGTTATAAAATTAGCTTGACAGATTCTGACAACTTGTTTAACATTTTTGTATGTAATGACTCAATTAATGAAATGAGGACTGTTAGTTTTATATGGAATGACTATTCAGGATTCTCAAGTTCAGTTAATTTTGACTGATATGACAAAAGCTAATAATAATGTTATAAAACAGCAGAGAGTTGTATAAAAGCAATTGACACATGTCCAAAAGCATTTGCAATTTGTTGGAAGGAATGAGAAACTGCTACTATGATGTGAACAAGACTAATTGTTTTAAGAATAACCTGTTGTGCAAATGTAAATAGTGTTGTGAGAAATGCACCAAAGCCACTGAGAAAAACTGTATTATAGTACCGATATAGCTGGCCATTGACCAACTATTTTTGAATTGATATGATAAAGGTTTTCACTATTAAGAAATGTATTTTTGTGAATTTAAACTTGTAAGAAATATATTCTTGGTATCAACAACTGAAATTTAACTGCAACCTGTGGTAACAGTAAACTAGGGAAAATACAATGAACTAGCTGAAACTTAAATTATGATGCAAGGGCATAGGTTTGCACTTGACATTGGTGGGGACTGGTGTATACAATACATGTTGCATAATGTTCATGTGTTTGGGAAGCGGTGCCACTCATGGAGAGAATGTGATTGAACCTACTCTGCTTGTCTAGGTTAATAATGACAGCACAATGTGTTGTGTATAAAATTATTAGTGAGGAAATTTAAATAGTTGATGGATATTGGTGGGGACATGTCCCCTCCATCCATGCTAAATCTACGCCCCTATCATGATGTCCCGTATCATATTTCTGCAAGTGATGGCATCACTGTTCAGAAATGAATGTTTTTACTAGTGTAATTATAATTGCTGATACCAGAAATGCAATATAGATGAAATTAATTTTTAGATACCAAAAATTAATATTTGAGCCATTAAAAACATAATGAATCAATAACATTCTGTGAATGAATAAAATTCAAAATGTCATGTCATACAAACACCAGTTATTCTGAAACAACTTGTTGAAATTGACAGAACGAGAAAGAGGTTTAAATTTCTTTCAAAACACTGTCATGAATCACCAAAGACGGTATAAAATGCGAAACCACCAAAATATTAGTATCACAGATGACACTGAATAATTAGCTATCTATTTCTTATTATTAGATCTCAAATTAAGAGCAATATGAGCTTGAAAGTAGAATTCAATGAGCTTTACGTTAGACTTCCACAACCAACAGCTAGTTTGAGTGTGAAAAGCCTTGGTCTGACCTTTATGTACAAGCAAAAAACAAAGTAATGGTTTTATTTTTTATTTTTATAAGCCCAGATTTCTGCATTCCAGCTGTGGGTGTACATAAGGCCGAAGCGAGATGAATCCACCAGTTACTTTCCACAAAATCAAAAGCTTTCGGATAAGATTTCTGACAATTGAGACATGCAGCTACTGCACAGAGGGGGATATAAAGCACTATATACACAAAAACAACAGTGGCAATGATGAAAACCTGTAAGCGTTTAGAGTCAATCCAGACAGAAGGTTCGTAAATGCTTTGTTGAAACAAAACGAATACAAAAGAAAGCTTTATCGTCATTCCCCCCACCCCCCAAATACAGAATAAATATATTTTTTATATTTTAAAATAACGCATGGCTTAAAAACATAAAAAAAATTATTGACGTCAGTTTAAGTATATCACAAATAAGCTATATTGCCTCTCTAAAATACAGCTACGAACAGATCACCTTACCTAACTTGTTAAAAAAAGGTGTAAAACAGATTGTGGATATTAGACATTTTGTCGAGATGAATATATAAACATCTGAACAAGTTAATACAATCATATCAGTTAGCCTACACTCCAAAAAAAGAAACAAGTCTATGCACAGTTATGTACCATTACTGTATTTACAATACGTTGAAGAAGCGGCAAACGGATTTGCATTGAACGGGGACACGACAAGCATTTTTCCATATCCATCTCACACAACATTGTTTACGAATGATACTCCATATTGCTTAGAAACACTTAGGAATGAATTTCAGACAATTTGCTTTCTTATATATATTTTTTTTATCTCAAAAAACTGCAACAGGTTGCTTTAATCCAACTGTGGATCAAATATGGACAATTTTTGTAGTTAGGTCAATAGCAATATTTGGCATTTGTGTCCATGGATCACAAAACCAGTCATAAGTGTCACTTTTTTTTTTTTGGAAATTGAAATATATACGTTGTCCAAAAGCTGTTTGGTTTGTTAGAAGTGGACAATATTTTTATAATTGGACTATTACATATTTCTAAAGCAACTTTAATTTTCTAAATCTGGAATCTAAAAATAGAGAAAATGCATACACTATATATATATATATGAAACAACACAATTCTTGGGATTTCATTGGGACAACTTAATTTTTTTATGTTCAATTTACATAAATTTGTTAAAAAGGGTTGAGTTAACTTAACAGTGTATTACTAATAAAACCTTATGTTTTAATAGATTATTGGTAGGAAATGTCTTCAACTTGATCCTTATTTAATTTTCAAATTATTTTTGTCATGAAATAAAAAAACGATAATTCTGACTCAAACAATGCATTTTTTTATATTCCCACAAATATACACAAAAAAAATACTGCTGCTTGTTCAAACTACCTGTGTAAAATGAGCTGAAACAAAATAATTATTGGACTTTGTGTTGGGACAGCATAAAGAAATTGTGTTGGTCTCACTACGCTGTAAAAAACAATTACTTAAAAAACTTCGTAAACCCATATCCTTAAAAACGACATGTTGATTTTACTTAGAAAAGTTAAGTCAAGTCAATGGTTTAACTCATTTTTTTAAGTAAAATCAACTTGTCATTTTTAAGACAATGGGTCTACTTTATTTTTTAAAATAATTGTTTTTACTGTGCACTGTTAAAAGCAATTACTTAAAAAGTGAGTAAACCCTATGCCTTAAAAATGACTTGACTTAAGCAATGTAAGTATTTCAGTTGTAGCCTACAAATGTTAAGTTGACTTAACTTGATTTTTGTTAAAATTATGCACATAGTTTATTTACTTAATAACTTCAATCAGTTTCAGGCAATCAGTTTAGTCACTTTTTTCAACGAATCGCTTTTTACTGATAAGGGGAGTTGTAGTTTTCAGCATGTTCTGCGTGGGATTGAATTAAGAGAGGGAAATATTGACAATAAAAGTAATCTGAGGTGTTTTAAGTTAATAGATATACAGCTTAGCTTAATTAGCTAAAATGCTTTGTTGCTTTGCTCAACGATCAATATCTGTCCTAAAATTAGTTCTGATTTCAGTCTGTGTATGTAACTCATGAAATCTGCTTAAAATGGCTCTTATAATTCATTTAGGATAAGAGACTTCAAAATGTGCGACACATAATAAACACACATGCTATAATCAGACTTTTGAGTTTAAGACCTTTGAGTTTAAGTTAAATAACAATACAAATGTATTTAAACTTTTATTTGATAAAATCATGTTGGACCAACTCAATTGCATTTAATTGTGTAAATAGTTTTTTAGTTTGTGCTAAACAAATTTATTGGATGGAAATCCTGCTCTCAATTAAATTGAGTTCATCCAATGAGTTATTTTTTGAGTGTACCCATGCAACATACTCAAAAAAATTAATAATTAACAATTAAAAAGTAATAATTGCTGCTTGTTTAAACTACTTATTCAAAATGAGTTGAAATAACAATGTTTAAGTATTTGTGGCACAACTTAATTGTTTTATGTTTCAAGAGTTCACACTTAGCTGATAATCAATAAAGCGTATTTGGCATGCTGTCCCGGGAGAGAGCCCTGAGCTCGTAATATCCTCGAGCCCGGGGCTCCCTCCCGTTAGAAGGGCGAGAGGGGAATTCGAGGTCAGGTAGGTCTCGAGAACTCCCCTGCTGGTCACCGTGAGAAGTGTAAACTCAGGTTGTATTGGGTGATAATTTGTTTTAGTCGATTGCTATGGTTTATGTTTTTGGACGGTGGGAGGAAACCGGGGAACCCGGGGAAAACCCACGCGAACACGGGGAGAACATGCAAACTCCATACAGAAACACCAACCAGCCCGATGGGTTGGACTAGCGGTGTTCTTGCTGTGAGGCAACAGTGCTAGCCACTGGGCCACCGTGTCGCCCGATCAGAAAAAGTGGGAGGATGTAGGGGTGGAAGGGGGGAGCTTCAAGACGAAGATAACTGGAGTGGAAAACTCAGGTTATTTATAATGCTTCCGTAATCATCTAATAGGGCTGATTACGGAGCTAACAAGGAGCCAGCCGTGTTGATTATAAGCACGTGATCCTCTCGAAATTAGTTTATGAATAAACCACACTTAATACACTTAAAATGATTAAGTTAACTTAATTTGTGTTGGAAAAACTTGAATGAGTTGTGTGGAACACAGCATTTTTTACAGTGTGATGTTGCAGAACACTAGAGTTTGAGCTTGCAAAATGTAAAAATGGATGGGATTAAAAAAGACAATGAGACAAAATACAAGCGATTGGTCCATATTTTACATTTCTGTACAGAGAGGTCATGTTTTGATCTTAGATTGGGCTCAAGTTGTCACGTGATGCTATTTCGCAGGTCAGAGTTCACCAAGCTTGAACTGCAACAGCGAACTGCCAAACGTGTTGCATGAGTTTGCGTTTCTGGTGTGTCGCATTCGCATGCGTATGAATGGAAGTCTATGTAAAGAAATGTGCAGTGTGACTGCAGCCTTAGACTGGTTTTGAGGTCGAGGATCACATTTATTAATATCAATATGTCAAAAATTGACCCAAATGTGGCTTGAAACAACCCAGAATGTTTTTGAAAAGTAATTTAAATTTAGATTAATATGTTGTTTTCATCATCTAAATGGAGATTAATAAATTGTTGTGTCACTTCAATTGAAATTGGTCTCTTGTCTGTCATCAAACATGACTTTATCAACATCCAGACCTGTACGAGTGATGGACAGTGGTGTACATGCATTATTTTAGGCCACGATAACCGTGGCTGTGACTGAAGTGTCTCCAGCAGGATCTAGTCGTCTTCTTCATCACTATCTTTCATTGATATCCCCTGCATCCCTCCTTCTCTCACAGATGCTGTGGCCTCTTCTAGAATCAGCCTGTTTCTCACAGTCTCGTACATCTTGCTGTTCAGAGTTGAGTCTAATACGCCTTGCAGTCGGAAATCACGATACTTTTTCTGTGTAAACAAGGAGAATTGTGGATTTAGGTACATCTAGCTCAATTTTCCTTTCATTACTTATAACAGTAATAATAGTCATGACATTCTTTTATTAAAACACAATCCCAATGTTTTAATTTCAGAAGAGTTAAGAAAGCAATATTTGGTGGAAAAAAAATGTTCACAACAAATGAACACTGACCAACTGTCATTTTCTAAAAATATATATTTTTAAAATGCTCTAAATGATAATATTTTGAATACTTTTGATTAATTAAAATTAATTATGAGTAGAGTTGCACAGATTTATTGTCCAATAATTGGTATTGGCTGATACTTTTTTGTGAAACTGGACTTTTGTTGCAAACTATTTACAGTATAGGAGCTAAATTTACACAAACAAATACAATTTTGTTCAACTTAATTTATTTGTTTAAATTCAGCCCAAATAAATTGTTAGCAACAACCTACCTTGAAAAAATTTAGTAAATCCCATGTTTTTTTTTTCAGTGTAGTAAGAATTGTATTTCTAATATCAACTGAATTTTAACAGCATTTAGCAGTAAACTAGGGAAAATACTACAAAATAGTTGAAATTTAATTGATAACATCAAGAATCTGATTTCTGCGACTGATGTTGTCATTGTTCAGGAATGAACATTTTAACCCGGGGTAATGTAAATGCTGATAATAAAAATGGCATTGTATGATATTCAATTCATGATACCAAAAGCAACATTTAAAATAGGGAAAATGTAATAAGTAAAATAGATAAAAATCTATGAATGTCAACGAATGAAATTCAAAATGCTGTATCATATAGAGAGCATTTATTCTGAAACAACTTCAAGAGAATACATTTTTCTGTTTTTATTTCTTTCAAAACACTATTGTTATTATAGTTTCAAAAGAAAGTATAGTATCTGTTTCATATTGTTGGATGTCTATGAGCAATATCAGCCTGAAAGTGGGATTTTGTTTACATGAGATTTACAACCAATAGCTAGTTTAAGTGTGAAAAAATAAGTTTATGTACAAGCGAAAAACAAAATCATGAGGTTTTTGTTGGGTAAGCCCAGATTTCTGCATTCTAGCTGTGGGTGTACATAAGGCTGAAACAAGGTAAATCCACCAATTACCTTTTACTAAATCAAAAGCTTTCGGATTAGGCTGTTTCAAGCCAACTCCTCGTGACATGTAGACAATTTTTTAATTACAAATTTAACCCAACATTTGGGTCCATATTTGACATTTATTAATATCAATATGTCACTATCTGACAAAAGATGGCTTGAAACAACCCAGCATCTAATAACAGTATTTTATACAGAATAAAATAAACTTTACTCAAATTTTATTTCTAATAAATCCAGAAAATCCAAATAATTTTTAAATGGTCTCTGTTTTTTTTTTTTTTTTTTCAAACTTCAAGAAAAGGATATAATCTTTTAAAAAGTTTAGGGACATCACTCAGATATGCTGATTTGTTGCTAAAGAAACATTAATGGATAAATTATGTGATTACAAATTATTCACACAATGGCAGTAAATTTTTTTAAATGGTTCTTGATTCTTCCTTTCATCTTTCTAATTTCAAAAAAAAAAAAAAAAACATTTCATAGCTTAATCACAGTATAGAATGAACATATAATTATTATGCTAACTCATTTGTGAACAATGGAATTAAGGAACAAATTATTCCTGCACTGTGAAACCCAAAAAGTTAAGGTAACTCAAACCGTTTGAAGAAACCAATTGCAACAAAACATTCAAGTAAAAAACTAATCCTAAAGAGTATTGTGACCTTAATCCATTTGAGTAAATGAAGTAATTAGAGCACAGTAAAACCAAATAAATGAAGATAACTCAAACTAACTGAGTACTGTAAAACCCAATAAATTAAGGCAACTTAAACCGTTTAAGGAAACCGATTGCAACAAACCAGTTGAGTTTAAAAAACAACAACTAATCTAAATGAGTACTGTGAACTTACTCCATTTAAGTTGAAGTAACGAGGTTACATAATGAGGTTAATTAACTTATTACCTTCAACACGGAGTTCAAAACTCTTTTCAAATAAGCAGAATTAACTTTCAGTCAATTTTGAGTTAACTACACTAATTTCATTTGATAAAGTTGACTGTTGGGTTTTTACAGTGTAAGATTATCAAATTAACAAGCAAGTTAGATAGAAGTTATCTAAAAGTAGTTCAAAAGTAGTCAGGGTACAGTAACTAAAATAAGATTGTGTTACAGATTACAATGATTTCATCTTGTTATTCGAAATCAGTAACACAATCTAGATGACTTATTTACCCGTAAGGTATTGTATTTACCCATAACTTTATTAATATAAAAGAGCAACATTTAGACCAGTAGTGAATAAAATAATTAAGTAATAGCTTAATTTAGGATTAATCTCCAACATGCTAACCTAGTTTATTAATTGTATTATTATTTTAATTCCTAAAGATAATAATCACACACATGCAAGTTTTAATAACATTTTAGAACATATATGAATTTTGGTAATGGGATTTAAAAATACAAGATTGTTCTGTTACTTATTTATGAAAAATGCCATTTTTAATGTAACAGTTGATATTCTGATATGATAAATAAATATAATAAATAAATTCGAAAAAAAAAACAGTAGTCAGTAAACCTAATCTATTACACCAGATTTCAGTTTTACCCTTCAATTTGTCCATCAAGAAAATCGTGACATACATCCACACACACACATACTATACAAATGCACAGAAATAAATGTGTAAAGCCATACTAGGAAATCCTGCTGATCTCGCTGAAAGAAAAAAAAAAACTGAGCACAAGCAGAGACTGGAGAAAGAAAAAAAACTGCCTTCATTCAGCTGATCCAGCTCTGAATTTTATAACAGTTGTTTCAAGTACCTTTGGTGCAAATACTGTAACAATTACTTCCCGCAGACATTTTTGAATCTATATCTGAAGTTATTTCAGTTCCTCGTTTCAGTGGTCAGTGACAGTGTAGTTTTTACCTTCACAACTCTGATGAGGATTTTCAGCTGATAGACGTGAAGTTGCAGGTCCATGCGGTCTGTCAACCACGTGCCCAGGAGGTTCATTGTGCTGGTGTACCATTGCTGAAACACAAATACATGATTCTCCAGCAAACACAGACACACAGAAAAATGCTGCCACACACAAACACGTATCTACAGAAACACAACACAAACACACAAGCACTGTATACAGTAGATTTAAATCACAATGATGAGCAAATGAGCATTGATTTAGTACAAGATCTAAAAATAATCCTTAACCTGATTTACTACAACTCTAAATTGACTATTTTACTCTTCTTGACTGTTTGTGTACGTATGGATCAAAGACAAAAAAGCCATCTATGTGGAAAATCGTTCCTTTTTTATAATAAGAATAATAATTACATTTTTATAGCGCTCTTTTGGACACTCATAGCTTTGCACATTTTTGGGGGAATCTCGTCATGCACCACCAGTGTGCAGCATCCAGCTGGAGGCAGCAGTGCCAGACCACACCACACAATTTTATCCAATTTTAAATTATCTATCCGACTTTAATGTCTCATCCGAAAGACGGGACTTATTAAACAGACTAGAGTCCCCTTCACTATACTGGGGCATTACGATGGGACTCATTAAACAGTATAGAGTCCCCTTCACTATACTGGGGCATGAGGACCCACACAGACTGCTGGTCTCACCAACACCACCTCCATTACCAACCTAGCTTTCCCATGTGGTCTTCCATCCAGGTAATGCCCAGGCACAGCCCTGCTTAGCTTCAGTGGGCGACCATGTGAGAGTTCCAGAAAGCTAGCTGCCCGTAAATGGTTGCCATTTAACAATATTATTATGTTCCAGGCTAGTCTTAGATGCTTTAATTTTTTTTAGGCTGGACTAGCAAGAACTAACATTGTGGTGAAATAAAATCCATTCATTCGTTTTCTTTTTGGCTTAGTCCCTTTGTTAATCAGGGGTTGTCACAGCGAAATGAAACGATATCGCTATACTTGCATGGCACATTTGGTCCCCACAATGTCAGCAATGTATCTCCATAGACATAATACGTTTTATAAAGCCCACCCCTACAACCCTAAAACCAACATTCACTGAGAACCTAACAAAATTTCAGTGTTAAAAGACCACGTTAACTGATTTTTAGGCAGTTTTAATTACGAGGACACAACACATGTCCTTGCAAACCACCACCAATACCATTTCATTATTTAATTGATCCTTGTAAACCACATAAACAATTACAAACTTGGATTTACTTTGGTTCCTGTGTATAAATCACTTCTGGACATATTATTTAATCCATTCACCAAAATGGGACATCTTGCTTTTGACCCATATGGGACTTCAGCGTCAACGCTTGACTGAAGGCGTGTCTGAAGTTGGGGCTAAAGCGATCGTCATAGCAGCGTCAGCCAATGAAATTCAGTCAGCAATAGGCCACTGTCTTGCTGGTGTATTTGATACAGCGATCTGATTGGCTGACGCTTCCGTCGGCACTTGAAAAGTCGAGCTAGTCCCAACTTCTGCTGCAAGCAACGTCTCTGAAGCGGTGCCGACGGATCCACAATGCAGTTCGGGAACGCCTGACGTCGCCCATATAAAGTTAATGGGAAGTGTTGATGCTGACGATAGTGGGTTTCCTCTTTAAAAATTTAACATCAAGTGCACTCCTTTCACTCATCGATTGCTAAAATGTACAATAGGTTGAAGTGAGCTTTAAGAGCCATTGATGACATTACAGGGAAATGTTATAGATAAAACAGGTCCCTTAAAAGAAGTCCTTCTGTCACAGTTTTGATCCTCTCTGTCTCCACCCAGAAACTGCTAATTGTCAGTTCGGGATCTTCATCTGTCTCCTGCGCTGCTTTTGGATACTGATCACAAGAGAAGTTGCCCATGTTAAACCAGCCACAATCCTGCCCTCAGCCTGCGCTTCAAACCCTGGTGCTTTCTGTCACATTGAGGGAGAAACATCCATCATTCCCAGCGGACATGTTGTCTTTACCACAGTCACAATCAGCTCGCTGGTGTAACTGTGGCTCAGGGTCTTTTTTTTTTTTTTTAACAAGGCTCTCTCTTCGTTTTGCTCTCTGTTTCTACTCGGTGAAACTCGCTGAACTCAAAGCACCTCCTAAATAGCCAGTGCACTTGGCTTTTGGGCTGCAGATGTTGGACCGCGGGGAGGATCTCGTTTGAGGTCTAATTGATTAGTTATGATCGAGCTGGTGTGATGGTAATGTGAGCTGACTGAGTCTCAACGGTTTAGGAGCTGAGCAAATCGAGCCAGAGACGTGAGCTGGAGTTGTGGCTTGAGTAACTGCAGCACACTTGACAGTACAGAGTTGAGGACTATCAGCGAAATAAACAAGACTATAGGAAGGACCAAATTTGGACATGATTCTAATACAACTTTTTGTTTAACCATAGTTAAACCATAGCTATGCTTCTGCTGCACTCTAAAAAAGTGTCCATTAATTCATTGATTCCACCAGTTTAACATGCTGAAAGGGACTTGAGTTCAGTCTACTGGTGTTTAAATTACACCATTAAGGAGTTCTGTTTTCAATAAATGAATGGTTGTTTAATATTCAAACTAAGCGGCTGAGGTTAGTGCAGTGAATCAGAGCTTGGTGTTGCTCTGTGAGGGCTGGTTCTCTGTGCCTGTGAAAGATCGGGCAGCCGGGCTGCGATGGACCCCCACAGGGAGGCCAGACCTGGAGCAACTGCTCTATCTCACACTCAGGCTTTCTCTCATGCTCGCTCTCCATCTCCTACATTTGCTCCTATAATAGTGTGACCTCTTCATCCTTTAGAATTTTAAGCAAATAGTTAACCCACAAATCAAAATTCTGATATCATTTTCTCAACTTCAAGAGTTTCTAAACCAGTCTTTGAATCTTTTGTTGAGCATGTAAGAAGAATGTTTTTAAATCTGTTAAAGAATGAAAACTGTTTTTTTTTTCTAATAATAATTTATTACATTTATAAAGTGTTTTTCTTGACACTCAAAACACTTTACACATAGGGGGGAATCTCCTCAATCACCACCACTGTGCAGCATCCACCTGGATGACACGACGGCAGCCATATTTGTGCCAAACTGCACACCACACACCAGTTGATTGGTGGAGAGGATATAAAGTGTTGAAGCCAATTATGATATGGGGATGGTTAGGAGGCCATGATGGACAAAGGCCAGTGGGCAAATTTAGTTAGGGTGCCAGGGTTAAACCCCTACTCTTTTTCAAAGGACATTCTGAGATTTTTTAACAACCACAGAGAGTCAGGACCTCAGTTTAACATCTCTTCTAAAAGATGGCATTCACTGAGCAGTATAGAGTTCTGATCAATATTCTAGGGGGTTAGGATCCACACAGACCGCAGGTTGAGCACCCCTTGCTGGTCTCACTAATGCAACCAAGCTTTCCCATGTGGTCTCACATCCAAGGACTGACTGGGCGAAGCCATGCTTAGCTTCAGTGGGCGACCATGTGGGAGATGCAGAGAGCTAGCTGTATACAATTGAAGTACAAATCATTGTACATGTAACCGAGATCAGCTGGAAGGTAGCTGTGTGGATAAACTGCAGATGGTCACAGCAGTTTTTAGTGTCCAAAAATTTACCAATAGTGGCCAAATTTACTAAGCCAGAATCACAGATTAAAATCCCGCTCAGTGGCGTGACAAGCATTATTGAGGTTTATGGGGTCAGTGTAATGGAGACATGCTAGTAGAGGCTGTGCAGGTAAACCTCACTCTTCTGATCTTAAGAGGTGCACTAGCAATGCTAACAAGGTGGACTTCCACCTATGCCAGAAATCGAAGTTCAAATCCTACTCAGAACAAGTCAATGTAGAACCAGGGGTTTAAATTAGTGCCATGAACCAGATATGAGTGAGTTTTAGATCTGTGTAGTAGTTATAGATAAACGATTTATCCAAATATCTTCTTTGTTTCACAGTTAGCTTGGAATGACATGCAGTGATTGAAGAATTTACAATTTTGAATGTACTATCCCTTTAAACTTATTACCAATTCACTTAATGACAACATCAACATAAAAATCAACACTGTTTAATATGTATTCTACCTCATAGTCTCTATTATGGGAACCAAATCAGATGAAAAATGAAACAACACATTAGTCCAACACATAAGTATTTTCCAATACATCGATAATTTGAAACTCATGAGGGACTCGTCCAATAGGACCGTGTCCTCTGTGGTCTTGGTTGTGAAATGAACAGTGCTGGCAGTGGGACATTGTTCTGCTGTCAGCAGAGAAACAGAAGACTCTCTGAGAGCGTATTATGTACTGTGGCACTTTTTGGATATTGAGCAGCGGGAAGCTGGCAATAGCTGCTAGCCAAAACAGGAGTATCATAACTCTGCATGCATAATGAAAGAAGCGGATATGGGAGAGAAAAAAAATCTGTGATCATCTAACGAGTTCCATCTGATATTGGAACGCGTGAGGACTGCGTGTATGCGTGTGTGTGTGTTGGACGCGTACGTTATGGTTACCGATACAACACACATGAACATCTGCAGGGCCCCCACACCTCTAGTGGGGAGTGCTGAAAGGCTGAGCGACCTCCTGCCCCCTGCCACACCATGCACATGCACAAGCCGCGCTCCTAAGCTTGCGTTCACACTCTAGTCTTTGACATGTTACAGGAAGCCATAGCGCCTAGCAGGGGGGCAACAAACAGAATTCAGTGTAAGGTTGCACATCCATCCACCCCCGTCGCAGACACACACACACACACACACACACACACACACACACTCACGACTCGCTTTTATCGAATCCTGAAGCACCTGAAGGCTAGGGGCTCCTATGTGAGGAAAGAGCTGGTAAGGGCCGAGCTCGGATTAGAAAAAAACACACTCTTACAAAAGCAGGAATGCCGAGGAGGGGCCGGGGAGCTCGGTGGGGGGTAATGGGGGGATTACAAGCAACCTGTGACTCTGCCTCTTTCTGCCCTTGCTGGTGGTAGTGGCTCTGTAAATGTGTGTGTGCGCCGCTCGGCCTGCTCTCGGAGGCCTAGGCTGTTTGAGAAGCGCTCCTGCTGGGACCCAGCTGTGTCTGCAATTAGCAGTAGGGATGGAATGATGATGGTTGCTAGCGCTGATGTTAATGCAAAGAGACAGGCTGGTGGAGATGAAAACAGAACGAAAGCGACTCTGAGAGGTGCCTCCCCCTTGTCCTCTCCGCACTCTGGGAATCAAAAAGCAAGAAAATACCTCAAACAAAAAACACGAAAATCGAACATTCAACCTTTCTCCTGGTACTCTTTGCGTCTTTGTTTGTGTTTAATAGAGCCATCTCTCTCAGGCCAGCGGGTCGTAGGGCACTCGTCCATCTCACCGGCCAGGCGACTGAATTGGGCACCTTGCCGGGACAGAGAGGGAGGCCCCAGGGGCTGAGGAGTCTTTAAATCTGACTACAAGACATTATGCACTTAGGACAAAAGCGTAGGGTAATCCTACCTGCTTGCTGTTCACGGCCGCCACCGGCCCGTTATTGTTCGCCTCATCCCTCCTGAGAGGAGGTCCATTGATGACTGAACTCAATTACCATGGTAACTCACACCGGTGACCCCACGCCTCCCGGCGCTCACTATCTCTCCGCTGCGGGACCCCACGGCCTTGTAGAAAAAACGTTGTGTAGGAAATACACGACCCTAAACGTAGTCCTCCGACACACTGCTGCGTTAGCGCTCTTTCTCTCTAGAAATAGGTGCTTCTGAATGGCGGGATTGAAAATAAAGTTTCAGGCTCAGCAAGCAAAAGGGCTTCAAACTGCTCACGATTGTGCTGCGGATACAAAGAGAACCCTGCTCGGGATTTGCACGCCTCAACGGATCCTTAAGTGGAACAAGCCCTTACTGTTTCTGTGCAAGCTCTGTTACACTTAAGTGTTTATAACGTTGTTGTTGTTGTCTTATGCTTGTGTGTGCGTGCAAATGAAGCAATTCCCACTCAATGGAATGTGCTGTAATTTTTGCGCGAATCTCTCAATCAAAACATATAATTGTGAAAAGAGAACGCATTTCTGTTTGAAACCCTGTCCAGTGTCCAAACAGGGCCCTTCTTTAGAAAAACAAGCTCCAAAAGAAGGGGCTCGTCGAAATGAACTAAACGGCGGGAATTACAGCCTGTGATCGTGTCATTGAGTAAACACACAATGAAGAAAAAGGGGTGAGGGATAAAAAAGGAACAGGAGAGAGAGAGAGTTTGGTCCCAGGGCAAAGTGAGCCATTCTCCTCACAAAGGAACGCTTAGGGGAGGATTGAGCCGAGCAGGAATGAGGAGCATAACACTTGTGGGGTTCGGCTTCAATGGGGGGAACGAAATGGAATAAACCAGCGAGCACTTGAGAGCCCCGCAGTGCACCTGAATGGCTAAGGGGTGGGAGGGGGGCGGAGGGGGGAGCGCAGAAGGTGAATGGGCTGCTTTTTGGGACCAATTTGTTTCTTTTCACCCTTTTCCCCTTCCTCTGTGCTGACAGATGTACAAAGGCGGACCCGCGCTGAGCCTCTCGTATACATGAACCCACTAGCAGATGTCACTTTTGTCAGACAAGTTAATCAAACAAATGCCACCATACCTCACTTATATGTCACAGGGAGAGCGAGAGACGGAGAGAGAGCCAATAGGCGGCTAATAGATCCAGGAGCTCGAATACACTTCTGCTGCTGTACGTTTACTTTGCTAAAATCTCTAGTCGTTAGTGTTGTTCCTACGGGTTTATTTAAATTAGCCATGGTTCACAGTAAGCAACAGAGAAAGCACCTCGACCTCCGTAATTATCAGAAACCTGAACCGCTCACATCTGCCCGGCATTCTGTAAGAGCCAAACCCCTTTTACATGTTTTGAACAGTATCTGTGAAAGGACCTGTTGGGTTCCTTTTAGTCTTTTTTTATATACTGACCTACTCGCATTCAGATTATTCATCTAAAGCTCCTTTTTCAATGGGTTTACCTCTAAAATAAAAGGATTAACTGGGGAGAAAAACAATAAGTGTATATCCGCCTCCCATATCGCAAGATTATCTAAATGCAATCAGAGGCTTGAATTAAATATACATAAATAAAAAACACATTTTTTGGTTGTTGTTTTTCTGGATTTCATAATTAAGATATTTTCAAAGCACACATTGCGTTAAATGTTAAGATTAACATAAGAAAGCGTGTCTTCTCTTTTTTTTTTTAGAGAATTTAAGTTTTTAAGTTTTCTTGATACATAAAACTCATTTATTCATTCATTTTTTTGTTGGCTTAGTCCCTTTATTAATTTGGGGTCGCCACAGCGGAATGAACCACCAACTTATCCAGCACGTTTTTTACACTGCAGATGCCCTTCCAGCCGCAACCCTTCCCTGGGAAACATCCACACACACACTCAATTACACACACACTCATACACTACGGACAATTTAGCCTACCCAATTCACCTGTACCGCATGCCTTTGGACTGTGGGGGAAACCGGAGCACCCAGAGGAAACCCACGCAAACGCAGGGGGAACATGCAAACTCCACATGGAAACCTACTGTGCCACTATGTCACCCGATACAAAAAAACTATTCAAAACTAAAAAACATCAAATCCAAAAATGTCATAAAATAAATCTTCAGTTATTATTAAAATGGTTTCTTATAGGCCACAGAATGCACAGCATATCATTATATGCGCGTTAAAGTTAATTAAACTGTTCACTTGAGTCAAATTGACCTGCAAAGTGGTTAAGTGTCCACAGACAGTGAAGTGGTATTGCAGGTCTGTGAAATGCAGCGGCAGCTCAGTCTAAACCAACCCCATCTCCAACCCCTACTTGTTCTTCACAGTATCCAGCAGTGGTACGATTAAACCGTATTATTGTTCACCATAAAGTGCAATCTCGACAATCTGATAACTGCCAAGGTCAACGGGAATACTTCAAATCAATCAATGAGGGAAGGCTGCAATCTCCTCCAGAAGCAGATTAAGTGTATAATTGACGTGTGTAATCTGCCGTGTAGCTAAAACGCTCTGCCGGCACTCAGACACGCATACATACGCTGGAGAGCCGGGGTAGGACTGTGGTATCAGTGGAGCGCTGGATTTGGAGATGGCTTTTTTAATCAATGATCTCTGCGCTCCGCCCCAATCTAACAGATGAGCCCTCACGTTAAGCACAGCTGCCTTAATCCTGCTCTACTCAGCTGTTCTTTCAAGAACTGGCAGCCTGGCGGAGTGAAATAAATTAATTTTCTCCCTCCTCCCTTTCTAGCCCTTTTTCTGTTGCTCTGTACTCAACTTAAACTTTATCCCTCCACTAGACGAATGATTGGACTTTTAGGCAGCTTCTATCTGGAATCTGGCATTCTTAAAACTCTAGTAAAATGTGTTAATCTTTAAATGCAGACGATATTTTTTTTTCCTTCTCAATAAAAAAATTCGTTAAAAAAATAAAAATAAATAGTTTTCAAATTGACAATGAAATATATATATAAAAAATTCAAATAAATTACGAATCAACATATAATAATTGATATTTTTTTCTACCCATTTAAAAAAGTTACTATTAATTACTTAATACTTACTTGACAAATTTTCAAACAGACAAAAACATTTAAAATTCCATCATCCATATATCTTATAAACTCAACAAGCAATAATTAATAAATTGTTCTTCCAAAAACGGGATACTATTTCTAAATATATTTAACTAGAAATCCTAGTATTAATTGAACATTCAAAATGAGAAACTGAAACTCTTAGAAACTGAAACTGCATTTTATACATTCATATCTTATAAATCAATAATAAATAATTAATAAAATAATCATCAATAAGCCTCTTCACAATTATTACTAATTACTAGTATAATTTTACCCTCCCTTGACTTATTCACATCACAAGATTGAAGTTTTCTCTATTTCTCTTTGTTTTCATTTTTAATACTTGCACCCGTATGGTGGCATTATGAAATGGCATTATGAAAACAGCCATATTTGGAATACGTCAAACAGCAAGCATAATCTTCTTATTCTGGCCAGTGTGCCATCTCTGTCTGTGAGAAATCAGCATCCTTGACCCCAATTAACCCAAGCTTAGCGTGGGCCACATATACTTCAATATGACAAGCAGCCAAGATCCACCAAGCAATTATACAACACCCACCTAACAGATCATTTCAAAGCGGATTACTAAAACAATCGAAAAATGAAAGAGTAAAAGGGGAGGAGGCCGTCAACAATATTCTGACGACCAGAGCCAAAATAACAAGTGAAAGCATTTCTGACCCATTCAAGCACAATCCAATACTAAAAACAACAACACATAATGAATGATGACGAAAACACTCTTGTAGTGTCTGGTGCTCCATATAAAACACTGCATTTTTATTAGGTAGTATCTAATTTCAGAACTAATTAAAGCTTATTTAACTCCCAATGATTAGTCTGTCTAAACCACCAAATATTAACCAATTTCACACCCTAGCTAACTTTATCACTTTAAAAGTTGTTTTCAGTAGCCTAGTGCATAACACTTAGCACTGAGCTAGATACAGTATGTGGATAACACATATACTTAACCCAGGCTCATTCTGAAAACGTACCCCTATATACATTTCTGGAGTGCACCAAATATGTCGCAGGAGCTATGTTTTTTTGCAGTTTTTGTTTTTGCAAATCCACCAGAGATCACTGTGTATGCTTTTTTAGGACTCAAATTTCTTTTGTAAGTGCCATTCGTGCCTGCTGTTCTTGCATAAATCCACCAGAGGCCGCTGTCGACTGACTGTTTGACTGTATAAATGACTGACTGATCGATCGATCGATCGACTGACCCACCCTCTTCCTTTCCTAAACCCAACCAATAGTATTTTCAAAAGCACCAATTGACATGGCCTATAACTTTCCTAAACCTACCCGACAGTTATAAAAAGCAATTTAGAAAAAGAAAAGCCCTCGTCTGTTTTTCCCATGTTTTTGGATTTTACCACATTCTCACCCTGTTATTTATTTTATTTTTTTGGCTTCTGTTTTTGTCTCACCCTCTTTCTGGAACCAGTATTCACCGGACTCAAACCCTGTCGTCATGGTCAATTCCTCTCTGTGCCTCAAGTCTGTTAATGTACATGGCGAGCTAACTAGACAAACAAGTAACAGCAGGAAAGCAGTCCATACGGAGGTAATCGGTCAGCTGGTAAATGCAAAAAGTAACAGTGTCATACCGCCCCGTAGCGTTCGTTTTAAAGAAAAAATACAGCTATACGTACTTCTAGCAACATAATTCGTAATCTCCAGAAACGTATATAGGGTTATGTTTTCAGAATGAGCCTGTGTTGCATATACACATATCTGATACACAGTATTGAGGTGCTCATGGGGACCTGAATACAATTACCAACTCGAGGTCCTTTTTCAATCCTTGCCCTTTTTTTGCTCCTGATACATTTCTCTCTTAACTTGCCTCTATTCTATTCGATGAAAAAGTAAAAAAAAAAAATAATAATAATAATTTGATAAAAATATCACTTTTAAAACATATGTTTCTTTTTTTTTTTTTCACTATGATGCCATAGAATAGCATTTTGGGCTCCTCGAATCTTCCCGTGATGACGTCTTAAAAGAACCTTTTCTTTTTTTAAGTCTTACATTTTTTTTCTTAACAAAGAATCTGTATCAAATGCGACATGACATTTGAAGTCCATATCAAATGAAAATTTTCAATGTTTATTTTGCTAGCACATATTGTTATTCTTCAGGTAAACAATCTGTGTAAGTTAATCCACTGAAGAAAAAAATCAAAGTCTGACCATTTGTTTCTGCGATTGGAGTGGCGATTCCTTCTCTGTCAATTTGACGGCTTCCGCCACAATATTCTTAACCACGCCCATCTTACTGAAAGCCCCACCCCATACTCAATACTCCTTTGCAGTTGAAGTACATCGGCATGCTGAAATAAAAGTCTCTGCAACTTCTGTTTCATACAGACTTTAAAGTCGGCATAAAATGGGGTATATGCACAGCTAGTGTTTTTTTTTAGCCAATGATGAACTTCCAGTGAAAGCTTTATGTGACTATTTTCAACTTCATAAAGTTCCTTTTAAAGCATCAATGTTATAATGTAATTAAAAAATAATCAGTTAAATAGACTTAAGCATAAAAAGAGACAAAATGTAGGCACCGTCATTAGCAGCAGGTTAGCGCAGAAATTCTATTTAAAATACTGGGGTAAAATTAATTTCCATATTTTAAAAACATGGCATGGAAAAATATAATTTAATGCAGTGCTTCTTGTTTGGTCTGATACCCTCTTTATATGGTAAAAGTCAGGCAGTGAAGATCACAGTTTTTTTTTTTTTTTTTTTAAAGAAATCAGATCTTAAATGTGGCGATTTTGTATGGGATGACAGTTAACCGTAAGCCCTGGGGCTGGCTGACTGAAATTAAAAGTCTGTGTGCATATACCAAATTGAAGTTCAGATTATCCTTTTTTCCTTATTGTGATGAATTTTCAAGTGATATTCCTTCTAAAATTAGGATGAAATGTAAGGCTGGGCATGAATTGGTTGGTTTATACTATTGTATATGCACACAGATCGACTATTAAAGATTATTATTTTTTTCCTATTTTGATGAATTATCAAGTGATTTGCCTTCTGAAATTAGGATAAAATGTAAGGAGGGGCATAAATCGGTTGGGTTATACTACTGTATAGTAGTCATAATATCACGGTAGGCAGCATGGTGGCGCAGTGGGGAGCACAATCACCTCACACCAAGAAGGTCGTTGGTTTGAGCCCCAGCTGGGTCAGTTGGCATGTCTGTGTAAAGTTTGCATGTTCTCCCCCTGTTTGCGTGGGTTTCCTCCGAGTGCTCCGGTTTCCCCCACAGTCCAAAGACATGCACTTTAGGTGAATTAAATAAGCTAAATTGGCTGCAGTGTATTTGTGTGTGTGTGTGTGTGTGTGTGTGTGTGTGTGTGTGTGTGTGTGTGCAAGAGTGTGTGGGTGTTTCCCAGTTGGGTTGCAGCTGGAAGGGCATCCACTGCATAAAACATATGCTAGATAAGTTGGCAATTCATTCCGCTGTGGTGACCCCTTATTATTAAAGGGACTAAGCCAAAAAGAAAATGAATGATTAAATAGCATAGTACATCATTTTTATTTATAACAGCAAACTTCCTCGCATCAAATGTGCTTATTTAAAGAAATCAGATCTTAAACGTGGCAATTTTGTATGGTATGACAATTAACCTAAAGCCCTGGGGCTGGCTGACTGAAATTATAAGTCTGTGTGCCTATACCCCATTGGAGTTCAGATTGTCTTTTTTTCCTTATTGTGACAAATATTCAAGTGACATGGTTTCTGAAATTAGGAAAAAAATGTAAGTCGCATAAATCCTCGCTTCGAAAATTGACTGGATTGTTGGATGTTGGGCACTGCCAACAAAATTTAGGTAGGTTTAAATGGTGGTTAGGCTTTTTTTATTAAAAAAAAAAAATTAAATAACCAAGTGCATGGATTAATAATTTCACTACAATATCTCATATAAAAATAATAAGTGTGATTTCATAGTGACTTTAAATACCACAGACATTCAAAAGCGCACAATACTGCACTGCACTCTCAACAAAATGGACAGGTTTATAACCTAATTAATAAATAATAAACCTTATAAACATTATTAAAGGTACATGCTGAGTGACTGATGTTGTTGGCTGGTAGTGAGTCACATTTCTAACGTTCATGTTTAAACTACATTTGCTGGTTATTTTGTGTTTAAGGTTTAAACTATCTGCTTCAGCTTTCAGTATGCAAATAAACCACAGGTAAAAGGGTATTCAAACTAATATTGGTAACGTTTAACACTGAATAAAGCTCATCATGAGCATCTGAGGTTTTTATTCTTTACAGTAGATTATACTGTTGTTTAGGCTGCAAAACTTTTGCATGTCACCTTCTCATTAAGAGTGTATTTACTGTGAAGAGCTTTAAAGGATTTGAATCAATTAAAGCTCCTTTCGTAGAATGAAAAGGTTTAAGAGAAGTTAAAGTTTCTTCACAAAACCATCAATGCCAAAAAAGGATTTTTTTTTTTTAAGTGATGAATGGTTGTTTCATACTATTGTATAATAGTCATAATATCCTAGTACATAATGTTTTTATATATCTGAAAACTTCCTCGAATCAAATGTGCTTTTTAAAATCAGCAAATACGGATCGAGTATGAATAAAAGTAAAAAAAGGGGTTGCTGCTGTTCTTTTAAACCCATTTAATTAGTTCCGTCGAAACTATAATCTGTTCTATGACGTTTTATTCAGAATGGCGTGCAGTTTTTTTCTTTCAATAGGGTGCATGTAGCGGGTTTAAAACAACAGCACGTGGTGTTATGACTCATCGTGGAGGATGTTATGACATCTTTAACAAGTGAAATGACAAAGTAACAAGAAAACATTTGAGCAGGTTGCCTGGAGCCTGTGATAAAGAGCGCTGCTATTTCAATGGCTGTTTAGCATAACAGTGAGGACCAGTGTGTGCGAGATGGAGCGAGCGTGGATGTGTGTATGCATGCACACATGTTGTCTTTTTCAACTGCCTACGGAGGCCCGAGCACTTCAGCGGGTGGAGAGGGGAGATGTGTGCCATGCGTGCCCATCTGGGGTTGACGGAGGGCTGGTTGGCTGCTTGTGTGCACGGATGGATGTGTGTAAGTGCATGTAGGAGCTGAGTCTCTGAGGACACGGGCCATGCTAGTAGATGTACAAAGGAAGATTATTTGACTCTGAATAACGCCACTTGGCATAATGTGACAAAAACAACTTGACAGGAAGGATAAGTTTCATTTCGGATCAGGCAGAGAGAGAGGGAGAGAGAGAGAGAGAAGGAAAGGAGGTGGAAAAACCAGAAAGGAAAATGGAGAATGGAATGAGAGGGTAGGAAAGACAAGGCAGATGGGATTTTTTTCATCTTGTTTGCATTTGAGTAAATGAAAGCAAATGCACAATGCATTTGGAAAAATAAGCAACAATTTCATTCCAAGCGAACACAGATTATTTTCATTCACCAAGAGGCATTGCAAAATTCAAGTAAAACCAGTGGTGGACGAGGTACACAAATCAAAAACTTGAGTAGAACTACAGATAACTCAATGAAATATCCCTCTAATAAAAGTATAAAGTCAAAGTACAATAGTACCAGATTTTTTTTTTGTTCTTCTGTATTACAAGTTAAATGTTCTTATTCATAGATGTAATAATTAATAAATATATTGCCAAAAAAAGGCAAATAAATGAAAACAACAAAATATACCATATAGCTTAGTATATTTTAAAACTGAATAAACACAATATGTGTGTAAATATGTGCTGACAATTATGGCCCGTTTCCACTGAGTGGTACGATACAGTATGGTACGGGTCGGTATGGGTCATCTTTATCAGGCTTGCATTTCCACTGCCAAAAGGGTACCAACAGTTTGTTCATGTTTTAGGTTGCTGAAATAATCATTTGCTCCTTTGTTCTTTCCGGCTTCTCCTTTGTTTTTTCATGCTTCACACTCGTGTTTGTCCGTTCCTGAAAGGACCGGATGTCAGAAGCACTTTAATAATCACGCACACGTTATTATCATCAGCTCAAGAAATTAATTATTTCAAATGTAAGTGCGATGAGTAATCGCAAGCTCTCTGGAGAAAGTGAAACTGCTCGCACTTTTTAACAGCCTTGTAAACAACAACAGGAGATGGCAGATTTTGTTCTTGTGATGACAAGGTTTGTTTAAGCTCGGCTCGACCATGGCTTGTTATTATATGCATATAGTAATACGGTGTAATGTCCCAACTGTGTGTGTAATAATGACGCTTCTTTTGTTTTCATTCTCCTGGCTTGTGTACACGCTAGTGATGCATCTCTGTAAACCAATAGCATTCAGCTGCACATCTAGCTCTGCCTTTTGGTACCATTTTGTCTGCTAGGTACCCTTGATATACGGTTCGCTTTTTGGTACCTTTTGACAATGGAAATGGCCTTAAAAGCGTTCTGAGTGAAAATAGGCCATTATAATTATACAATATAAAAATAAGTCATAGTGGCATAATAAAAAATGTAAATTTATTATGTGCCACAACAGTGGCATTGTTTTGTGTAATTATAACATTATGTTTAAATAAGACCTACTTCTAAGATTTCATTAATGTGCTTAGATTTTAGATTTTTTAGATTTTAGTTTTATTCTAATAATAAATTTTAAAATTCTGCATTAATTAATTATAATAAGCACGTTCACTATCAACAGACATCTCAACCTGATTTCACCCAGTACATGTTCCTGGATTAACATCTATGTTGATTCTGGAACAACATTCCTATCAGCCAATCAGAATTAAAGGATACACTGTAAAAAGTTTCACATTGGTCAAGTTCACCAACTACCTTGAACATGTGAGTCAACTAAACTTACAGAGATTCGTTTCAACTTAAGATCTTGAGTTTTAGTTAAATATATTGTGAAACTCAACCTCTTAAATTGAAACAAAGAGTCTCTCTAAGTTGAGTTGACTCACATTTTCATGGCATCAGGTGAACTTTAACCAAGTGAAACATTTTACAGTGTACATTTACCTGTTTATGTTAAGTTGAGGCTAACGATTTTTTGAACAAAAATGATGTTTCAGGATCAACATACTTTAGATGTTAATCCAGAATCACATTGTACTTGGCAAAATCATGAAATGGTCTCCCATTTCAGACTCAGTTTGAATCAGTTTATAAATTAAGTGAATGGTTAACGGCAAACTCTATTTGGGTGGATCATTTGAATCATTTGAGTCGCTAACTGCAGACTTGTTCGGAATTGATCATTTGCATTAGTGAATTGTTAACTTGAGACTCACTCTGAATGGATCATTTGAATCAGTGAGATTTTTACTCAAGAACAGAAGCAACTGAATAAGTCAAATTAAAAAAAATAACTGTTCACTGCAATTTGTGCACTTAATAACGGGTTAACTGACAAGTTTGGTCAGTTTACCAATCAAATGTGGCTAAAAACTACAATATTGTCTTTTAGAATCACAATACTCAATACTGAATACAATACTCAAGTACTTAATAATTTCTAAGCACAGTAGTGAATTAAAAATACCATGTTACTGTCCACCACTGAAGAAAACAGCACAAAAGAGCATAGAGCAACAGATTCAAGCAGCCATTTCATTGGACAATCTCTAAAAATATATATTTATAGTAAGACTACTGATCATTGGTGAAATGAATGCAAACAATGAACCATGATCAGGATTCTTACTTAAATCATTCACATAAGACACAGGGAGCCATATTCACAAAGCGTTTCAGAACTGGAGCGCGGTTTCCAGATCATTTTGTCCTGAGTTCGCAATGTTGAGCGAACAGAACAGGAAAGCTGATCCTAAATCGAAGCTTCTGTTCTGGCTTTCTTTCTGAATATAAACACAAGTCTTTAGCCACACAATGCAAACATACCTCTCCAACAACACACACTTAACAAACTGGTCTACAGACACGACAAAAGGATTATAACCAACATGATGGTCGTGGCCATCCCTTAAGACGGTGTTCTCCATTGTGTGCCCTTCCCCTTCAGTGTTTCTCATTCAACTGCTCAGTGTTTTCCCTCATTCTTCCCTTTTCTTTAAGCCTCTATCACAATAAGCCTGAGGTTTGGAGAGTTCTTTCTGTTTGGATCTCCTTAACGGGAGATTTACTCCGGAAATAGGGCAGTTGTCTTGTAACACCCCTCATTCCCGGACAGGCTATCAGCTAAAATGAACAAAACAATATATCCTTCACACTTTGATTGTTTGATTTTTGGTTGTTATCCAATATGTATGTTTATTTATTTATTTTTATGGAATCCCTAAGAGGACATGTGCGATTATTTACTCTTTTTTTTTTTCAAGACTGATAAACAACAACAAAAAGTTTGTCTAATCATTTCTCTTTAAGTGTAGTGTACATATGTTACATATGTATAAGACAAATATAAAATAATAATAATACTTATGTTTATTTCAAAATTAAAAAGCAGAAGTAACAAGATCTCTCATGTTTAAAATGTCATTAAATGACGAATTAAAACTTATACTCATAAATGAGGCAGATATAAGTATTATGAATATAAATGGAAATGGTACTTCTGGAAAATCTATAATTAATAAGAGTAGTAACATATTAAGACAATTAATAAATTAAATTAAATTACGACATTTTCTTTTATTTGAAATGGGTATTTTTATTATATGTATAAATGCTTTTAATTTAATTTTCAATCAGTCTAATGCATTCTTGCTGAACAAAAGTGTTTTTGTTACATTACATATTTTATACAAAACAGTGATTAAATATTTCATAAAAACAAAATGAAATAAAACAAAATAGTGATTAAATATTTAATAAAATATTGATGTGCAATATAAACCTAAAAAGAGTGTTTACATAACATGTAGAACCAATAAAATGTACAAAAGTGTACCTCTTAAATGTTTTAGGTACTAATATATACTTCTGAGGTACCAATATAGACCATTTAAGTACAAGTGTGTACCTTTTCAAAAGGTATTACTGAGAGTGTACTATTGATATATTTCATAAAAACATAACCAAATGGTGATTAAATATTTCACCAAATTAAAACAAAATAGTGATTAAATATTTCATCAAATCAAAACAAAATAGTGATTAAATATTTCATAAAAACTAAACAAAATATTGATTAAATATTTCATCAAATCAAAACAAAATAGTGATTAAATATTTCATCAAATCAAAACAAAATAGTGATTAAAATATTTCATAAAAACTAAACAAAATATTGATTAAATATTTCATAAAAACAAAACAAAATATTGTTTTAATATTTCCTAAAAACAAAACAAAATAGTGATTAAATATTTCATAAAAACAAAACAAAATAGTGATTAAATATTTCATAAAAACAAAACAAAATAGTGATTAAATATTTCATCAAATCAAAACAAAATAGTGATTAAAATATTTCATAAAAACTAAACAAAATATTGATTAAATATTTCATAAAAACAAAACAAAATATTGTTTTAATATTTCCTAAAAACAAAACAAAATAGTGATTAAATATTTCATAAAAACAAAACAAAATAGTGATTAAATATTTCCTAAAAACAAAACAAAATAGTGATTAAATATTTCATAAAAACAAAACAAAATAGTGATTAAATATTTCATAAAAACAAAACAAAATATTGATTAAATATTTTATAAAAACAAAACAAAAAATATGATTGAATATGTTATAGAAACAAAAACAAAATGAAACAAAATGGTGATTTAATGTTTTTATGAAACAAAAACAAAAATGGTGATTAAATATTTCATAAAAACAAAACAAAACAAAATAGTGATTAAATATTTCATAGAAAGAAAACAAAACAAACAAAACAAAATGGTGATTAAATATTTTATAGAAACAAAACAAACAAAACAAAATAGTGATTAAATATTTTATGTAAACAAACAAAATAAACAAAAAGCAAAACAAAACAAAAAGCAAAACAAAACAGAAAGCAAAACAAAAAACAAAACAGAGACCATTATTAAACAAAATAAAATAAAAGCATAACCTTTTCTTTGGTCTCCTCCTTTTCTACTGTTTTCTTAATTAAACTGCTAGCTATGATGAGAAACTTTAATCAAAAAACATATTTACTCCTATATATCTTTTTTTTCATTCTTTTTTTAGTTTCTGTCTTTGATTTGGTTTGTAGGTGGCTCGAAGTGCTTAATCTCACATCTGCATGTCCCTTTGTGTGAGAACACATCTTAAGATAATCCTCCTGTGTTTTGCACTAGAAATAACGAGCAGAGCAAAGAGAATATTTCAGCCAGAACAAACACAGCACCGCAAACCAGAGAGGAAAGATTAAGAGAAGCAGAGAAGCAGTGCAAGACAGAAAAGATCAACAGAGAAAAAGACAGAGAAGAGGGTCTCAAAATGTGACTTATCCCTCCTAACTAGCTTTTATGTCACATTTTGGAGGGCCTCCCCCCTTCAGAGAGGGAGAAGACAGCCAGTACTTACATCAAATAACCTTTCTATATACATCTCCTCATTGACCTTATCCCGCAAGACATCCTGAGAGTGGCGAACGAACGTCACATAGCTGTCAGCCACGTCCATCCCAGGCTTCTGCAGATGATGACAAGAGAGAGAGAAGAGAGAGATGTGATAGAGTTTAAGAGTGTTTAAATATTACAACATGTAATGCTTAAACATAAAAGGTTCTTTAGTGTTGTCGATGTTTGTAATGTGAAACACTGAATTCTATACACTCACACAACAATGGCTGAGTTTTTTCGATATTTTACCCAAAATCTGGATGAGATATTCCATCATTCTAAAAGTTGTGAGAGAATTCAATGCAGACCCACCTCTATTGTGCACTATTTGTAAGAGATTACACTTTTGGATTTACTGCTTTGATAAATGCATGTTAAACTTCACTCTTGTTAATCTTGCTACTTGTTTAATGTTTTTTTTTTTTTTTTTGGGGTGGGGGGGGTGGTCTGAAATCAAACAGAGGGTGGTGTTTAAAGTTTTCCCATGTGATGCAGTTGTCATGACGTATCGTATGGGGTTTGCCTTAATCAGGTAACACTCTTTACCACAGTAAACATTTGAAGGATGTCAATTTGCAGATAAAAAAATTAAAAGTTAATGAAGAGAATATCATTTTAAAATATGATCCTATAGAGAGGTATGCACAAATTCACAACAAAACTGTTTGTTAGTTATAAAGTATGATCTTATTTTACATCCCTATTTATACCCAAAAAATAAACCAAACTTCTACCTTACTAATAATAAACAGCTAATTAATGATTTATTAAGCAGCTCAAGTTAATGGTTTGATAATAACATGAATTGACCTACACTAGAATGTTGCCAGATAGTTGAATGGTATTATGAAATAAATAATAGTCAGCTGATGGAACACAGAACGAGGTATTGCTCTCATTAGACTGCTCTGTATTTTGCACCATGTTGCTTTTGGCCTACCTCCAGTTTTGTTTACTTTATAAAACTAAAAAGTGTCACTTTCAAGTTCTGACACGTTTTGCACTTATTATTAATATACTGTACTTCATTTAATGCTAAAGGCACTTTTTAATGACTGATTTATGTATGTCCTTGTTTATTAGAACAAGGTTTGGTATAATCCATTTATCTGGACCTGACTCATTTTAAATTTAGGTGGCACAGTGGGTAGCAAGAAGGTCACTGGTTCAAGCCTCGGCTGTGTCAGTTGGCATGTCTGTGTGGAGTTTGCAATTTCTCCCTGTGTTAGCGTGGGTTTCCTCCGGGTGCTCCGGTTTCCCCCACAATTCCAAAAACATGCGCTGTAGGTGAATTGGGTAAACTAAATTGTCCATATTGTGTATGTGTGTGAACAAGTGTGTATGGATGTTTCCTAGTAATGGGTTGCAGCTGGAAGGGTTATCTGCTGTGTAAAACATTTGCTGGATAAGCTGGTGGTTTATTTCGCTGTGGCCACCCCAGATTAATAAAGGGACTAAGCCTGGGAAAAAAAATGAATGAATAAATGATATGGATCTTTCAATTGAGACTTGGTGAACCCGTTTTAAAGCGTAGAACTCTACTTATTCTATAAAAATCCTACACAGTGAATAACGGTTCTTTAGAATATTAAATTGAAAAGGATAATAAAAAAATACCTTAAAAGGGTAAAAAGTGCAACAAAAATTCAATGGCATCAGTGTGAAAAGTGTAAATAGGTATTGATTGGTAGCAATCAACTCACTGCACCACATAAAGTAAATAGACCCAATTTACTAAAACAATAGCTTTCTTTCAACATCTTTTAAAAACACAATTTAACATACGATATGGTTAGAATGCAAAGTAATAATAATAATAATAATAATAATAATAATAATAATAATAATAACAATAATAAATACTTTAATTATTTCAACATTACAATTCTGCAAATGTAAGGTTTGCAGTCTTTTAACTCAGCTAAGAGATCATGTAATGACATGTAAATCTACTTTCCAGTGACAACTTTAAGTTGAAGTTCAGAGTTCACTAAACTTTAACTCTGAAATGTGTCGAAATACAAAAGGATTTCACACAAACTTGCATTTCTGATCTGCTACATTTGTAAATAGATGAAAGTCAATGGAACTACTTTTGTGTAAAGATGTTTTTTTTAGCTGTGAACATCCAAAGGATGTGACATTTATGCATGCTCCCAAGCCTAAATTATTAAATATTATAAAGATTTCACGACAGCTTCACTTTAATGACTAATCTGTTGACAAGATGAATTGCAGATACAGTTTTGTGCAAAAATATATATGATCAGAGGCTTTCTTAACTGCTGTTATCTTTCATCTGTCAGGTTTTGTTGTGTGTTCAATTAAAAAAAGTGCTGAATTTATTGAAATTTTCAACTAAATGTTGCTCTCAATAGTGTAGACCAGGGGTCACCAATCCTGGTCCTGGAGGGCCAGTGTCCCTGCAGGATTTAGCTCCATCTTGCCTCAACACACCTGTCTAGATGTTTCAAGTATACCTCGTAAGACCTTGATTAGCTTGTTCATGTGTGTTTGATTACGGTTGGAGCTAAAATCTGTAGGACACCGGCCCTCATGGAACAAGTTTGGTGACCACTGGTGTAGACAGTTTGTCTGTGTTTGATTTCATTGTTTCTTTTTTTACTTCTGATCAAAAATGAAAAAAAAAAAAAAAAGAAAATGGTTGTGGTTAGTAATAGCTGTGAATATTAACTTAAACAAAATCAATAACACAATGTCAGCATGTTATTAATAAAAAATTCATTCATTTTCTTGTCGGCTTAGTCCCTTTATTAATCCGGGATTGCCACAGTGGAATGAACCGCCAACTTATCCAGCACATTTTTACAAAGTGGATGCCCTTCCAGCCGCAACCCATCTCTGGGAAACATCCACACACACTCATTTACACACACACTCATACACTACGGACAATTTAGCCTACCCAATTCACCTGTACTGCATGTCTTTGGACTGTGGGGGAAACCGGAGCACCCGGAGGAAAGCCACGCGAATGAACATGCAAACTCCACACAGAAACGCCAACTGAGCCAAGGATCGAACCAGCGACCCAGCGACCTTCTTGCTGTGAAACTACAGCACTACCTACTGCGCCACTGCATCGCCCTTTTTTATTAAATCTTTTTAATTCTCCTGGCATAAGTGACACATGATACATAATACTATACTTTTATGTTGATTGCTAAAAGACAAACGTGTTTCATACTACAAACATTACTGCAGTATGTCTGTTATTTAAATGTTTAGAAAACAGAAATCAGATGTGGTAGATTCTTAAAATTTTTTCAATCAATATTTTATAATCATTAATGAATCCCAATCTCCAATTGAAGCAGTAGTACACCTCTTAGAAAACATAAAAATAAAGACACTTTTAGAAGTTTTTAGAACTTTTCGAAAACCACCAGATGAGGACTTAATGAACACACTTTTGTAAATCTCAAATTTGACCAAAGTTCACATGTTTGACTTGTTTTGTCTGTATCTGTTACTCATTCTGACTCATTTTGCTAGCAGGAGTCACATTTTTTTATTATAATTAAACACATTTAACCAGAAAGAATTTGTCATTTGTAAGTTGCTTTGGACAAAAGTGTCTGCTAAATGACTAAATATAAATGTAATTTGTATGTTTTAATATACTTGTGTCTAAACTAATCTTAAAGTAATCATAAAGTACCGTCCTGCCAACTACAGTCATATTATCAAACCATGTATTACCTGACATGCAGATGAAAAGTGTTTTCATTCTTATTTCCTTGTCCCAGACTCAAACCAGTGTGCAAAACGAGCTGTCACTGAGTTTGAACTGAGCGTCAGCAGAACAATGCTATTTCATTAGTAAGATTTAACTCAACAAACTACAGCAAGCGAAAAAAACCCATCCAGAGTAAATCATCTGGGGTGTTTTGCCCCCCTGCTCGGCCTCAGTGGAGAATTAAACACTTCCTTTGCCAGCAGGCAGACAAAGGTCATCAGAATTGGTAATTGTCAGACGCTGCAAATTGAACTTACTTCACACATCCATGAGTCCTTTCAGAGGGTGCAAATGAGCGAGTTTGTCAAACATAATTTTATTGTGTGTATTAAGCAAACAATTACCATGGAAATATAAGATTCTCTGACCCTCAGGAGAGAGACCTGGCCCGCTTTCGGCATTCATTGACAGGGTTTTAATTTAAAAAGTCTCGCGTCAAGACCAAACGTGTTGGCAGTTGAAGCAAAGTCAGTGATGTGATGCTGAATGCAATGATTTGGACCCAGCGGCATCCTCACGACGTGCTTTTGTTGCACAACACACACATCACACTGTCTGCTGCAGAAGAGAGAGCAGCACAGAGAGCACGCTCTAGCACATGCATATGAATGGCCATTTGTGGCTCAGAGATGGCCATCTGCACTGCACCAATTACCAGCTCTAGCTTAACACCAGAACCACCACCACCACTGGGTTCAGTTTCCCCATAGCTGTTTTTTTTTTTCAAATATCCAGGTCTCCCAGTTATTCCTTTTTACTAAAACCGTATGTTTTTTTTTTTTTTTACAACCTGTTCTTTAAGGATTAGTTGAGTTCCAGTATGAAAATAAATTTCCCAATAATTTACTCACTCCACCTATTCAAGGTATTTTTAGTTTTTTACTTTAGCCATAAAGAAATAAAGGATTTTGATGAAAATATTACAGCATTATTCTCCATATAGTGGACTTCTAAAATAAAATTAAGTAAAATTAAATCAAAATATTAATAAATTAATAATAATAATAATAATAATATATATATATATATATATATATATATATATATATATATATATATATATATATATATATATTAAAAGATTATTATCAATAAAATAAAAAAAATAAAATTTAATTAAATAGTAAAATTTAATTGAATAAAATTAAATATAATTTAAATAAATGATAAAAGTAAATTAAATAAATCTAGTTAAATTAAATTAAATAACAAAAGAGGATAAAATAAATAAAAACAAATTAAATTAAATTAAACAATAAAATAAAATCTAAATAAAATGTAATTAAATAGTAAAATTTAATAAAATTAAATTAAATAATAAAAGAAAAGAAAATAAATCTAATTAAATCTAATAATAAATGATAATTAAATTAAATTAAATTAAATTAAATTAAATTAAAATAAATTAAATTAAATTAAATTAAATTAAAAATCTGCCAGAGGAAGTCAATAAATCACTTGAAGTAATCATTGCATTAGAGATTGTTATTAGTCTTTGTTATATTATCCTTCATGCAAATGTTTATTTAACTTAGTACAGTTTGTTAGTACACAAAGTAGATTAAAATTTGACTTAACTATTTCATGATAACCGAAGCTGAATATTAATCAGGAGGCGGACACTTTACAGTATAGATACTGTGAGAGTCTTTAAGTTGTTCTCAAACTTAAATGTCCTTAAATACACATACATATATTTGATATAATTTGTGTTTGTATTCAAAATTCTATTTTATTTAAGTAGTAGAAGATTTGTTTTGGAGACACAAAATGTACCTACTATTGTAGAATCACCCACGTACACACACACACACACACACACACATACACACGCACGCACACACAAATACATACAGTTTTTTAAGTGATTCTGACTATCTATTTCTTGATGCATGCTGCTAGATAATTCCTTTTACCCTCTGAGAAAGTGGTGAACATTTTAGTCACAGTTGATAAAAGCAGGTGTTAAATGATGGTGAGTTGATATCATGAGTGAGTCTTATATCATCAGTCGACTCAGCATCATCGTGGATGACTCAAAATAATCATTCAAAGACTCTGAATATTATTTTGTTGAGACAGTGGTATATTACAGGGACATTAAGCATTTTGTGGTAATTGGGTACATTTTACCCACTGGCCGTTGTAGATATACTGTACAACAACTCCTGTCAGTTCTAGTGTTAAAGCTCTTACTGAGCTGTACTGTTAATGAAATATTATAATATTACATAGTTATTATCCATTTTTTGTTATGACCATAATTTGTACATATACTGTATGGAGCATTGAGTCTATGCATTTACTTGTATAAATGTGTGTAAGTTTATATTTATTCAGTTAATTTCACTAATATTATTGTGATATAATAATAGTAATATCAAAATGTTCATATAATTTATTAACAATACAGTTTGTAAAGTAATATTTTTTTGTAGTTTTTTATTGATTATATTATATAGAAGACTTGCTTACCAAATAAGTGGATCTAATTGGACTTGCTTTGTAAACATTGAATAAAAGTTGAAAAAGTATTTTTTTTTTGTTTGTTTTATTTATTACATTTTTAGTTATAAAATCATTCCGCATAAATCTGCAAATTGTTTTACAAAATTCTCCTCAGAAATGGCAAAAAACTGTCCGCTGATTCTGTCTGGCCTTACTTATGGTCATTGTGTAGAGCTAAAGATGTTTGTTGATATACAGATTGGATGAGACTAAGGTCAAGGACAGGTTATGTGGTATTGGTGGGTTTGTGTGGGTTGATTAGGTGTAAATAATGTAATTATAGATTTAACTACAAAGTTATTAATTAGGTATTATGCATTTTTAATCACAAGTACAATGGAAATACAATATGTATAGTACATCAGCACAAAATCGTGCCTTGAATAAAATGTTAGTAGCCTAATATATACGACGGTCCAACTTAATTAATTTATAAAAATGCTATAAAACATTTTTATTAGTATTTTTTTCAGCGTATATTAGAGAGAAAAAAAGGTACTTACAGGTACATCCACATATTTTGAAGCAGCTTTTACCTACAAATACAAAAATATATATGCAGTGTTAAAAAAAAAAGATAATAATCATTTAAATCTGAATATGTTGAATATTTTATAATAGTTTACTTATGGAATATTACATAATAAAAGACACACACACACACACAAACACACACACACACACACACACACACACACACACACACACACACACACACACACACACACACACACACACACACACACACACACACACACATATATATATATATATATATACACGATACAACCTATTCCATCTTGTTATTTTTTTTTAATGAAAGTATTTTGTGACAACTACCAAATTAAAATATTTGTGTTACTTAAAATAAAATTAGTGTTAAAGATAACCTATGATTAAGATACACTCTCAGAAATAAAGGTACAGGAGTTGTCACTGGGGCAGTACTTTTCAAAAGGTACATATTTGTACCTGAAGGGTACATAATGGTACCTCAAAGGTACTTATTAGGTACATTTGGGTACTAATATGCACCTTTTTGTCCCACTATGGACTATTTGGGTACAAATATGTATCGTTTAAAAAGGTACTACCCCAGTGACAACTCCTGTACCTTTATTTTTGAGAGTGTAGATAATACATAAGATACATAATAAAACACTTCTATTTCATTTATTTAAAATATTTAACATTTTTATAGATTAAATAAACTAAAAAGAACGAAAGAAAAGCATTACCACTATATAAATCTATTACAAATAAGTGTGTTAATAAAAAACTTACTGTAAAAGTAAGAATAAAGCTTGTTCTTACTGTAAAAGAAAGGAAGGAGGAAAAGAGTGTGCCTTCATCATAACGTGACAACTTTGCCAGAACACTCTCTAGGATTACAACAAACTGTAAAACACAGAGTGGAAAAAATTAATGCCAATCAAAATATGACACGATCATAACAGATTTAACAACAAAATGTATACTGTAATTTTTAAAAACATTTAATAATTAATAGAAACCAAACATATCTCTATTATATTTACTCATTTGTAAAGCCCAAGTAGATATAAAAACACAAATATAGTTGTTTTGTTTTTTCTGCTACCTTTGCCACGAGTAAAGTAATCATTTCTTTCACCGTCTCCTCGATGAGATTGTCAATTTGCGAGTGATACTGTCTCTGGAAAAAAAAGAAAAAGGAAATCTAATGAGCAGGAAGATTCGCTTGAGCTGTTTTGGTGTTTTTCACCAGGGATAAACTGTGTCAGCTCAATCCCTTTGTCTGAACTGATCTCATCTAAAGGCCGTCTGGGTAATTAATTCAGTTCAGATCATTACCTGTCTCAAGATGCTACGGATATGAGATGTCTCACTTCTAGCACATGTATATTCAGAAGCAGCTATCACATATGGTAATATAATCAAAACAATTTAAGTGTCAGAGGACTGGGGGAAACTGCTAGCTTTGCTAATTATACCTTTGGGACATAAAGGTGAGAATTCAATTGAATTGTTAGCCACACTTACCCATTCTCTAACAAACTTTCACAAGATTGAGAAAAGGGATGAAAAGAAAGATACAGCAGACGAGGTGACAGTGACGATTAGAGAGCAACAGAGAGAAAAAGAAAACGTCTCATTCCAGCACACAAATCAAACATTTCAGAAACAATGGAAAACAATTAGCCATGCTGGTGAATCATTCTTTAAATCCATTTCATTAAAAAATCAGAAACAAATGTGTGTGTTTGTGTGTGTGTGTGTGTGTGTGTGTGTGTGTGTGTGTGTGTGTGTGTGTGTGTACATTTAAGGCAAGACACTGCGAGTGAACAGGGTTAAAGTCAGCGTTAAATCGAAATTTACATTCTTTATTTTGCTAGCGCACATTGTTATTTTGTAGGCGAACAATTTGTCTGTTCAAAAAGTTTTGGTAATCTTCAGTTAAAGATTAAAAAGTTAAAGTCTTCTGCGCTTAGAGCGGCGGTCCTTCTCTGCTGATATCAGTTTCACAGCTTCAGCTACACATATTCTTAACCACGCCTCTCTTACTGTTAGCTGGCAACAAAAGAATGATGTGTAAAAAGAAAGGACTGCCCCTACTCGATGTTCAGGTTCAGTTGGAAATATATGAGGGCTTCACCAGTTGATTGATTACATTAATGACTAAAACTCTTTTTGTATTTAGTTTTCTAAAATGTTACACTTAAATATGTAAACAGGCCATTATTTAAAGTTTAGGGCTAATTTCCAGATTTTTCACTCAAAAGAAAAATTCTTACAAAAAAAGAAAAACTAAAATAACCAAAAATTAAATTAATTAACTAAAATTATACAAATTATAGGTGAAATTATAGGCGTTTAAAAAAAACGAACAAAACATACAAAGGAATTCAATTACTAAAACACTCTCTAAAATGAGTCGATTAACTGCAATATATTTATTTGTGATTTTAAATTACAAGTTTTCTAAAATGTTTAAATATACAAATGAGGCATTAATTAATAAAATATACCCTCATTTGCATAAATTTCTTGCACAAAAAGAAAAAAAAGTTGTTGAACTAAAAAAAACCTAAAACAAAAAATTATAAAAATCTCAACACTCGATAAATTCAGCTTGATTAATTGGTTGATTGATTGATTGATTGATTGATTGATTGATTGGTTGGTTGGTTGGTTGGTTGATTGATTGATTGATTGATTGATTGATTGATTGATTGATTGATTGATTGATTGATTGATTGATTGATTGATTGATTGATTGATTGATTGATTGATTGATTGATTGATAAAACGTTTTCCAGTGCTTTCCACAGGTTTGAAATACACTTGTGGTGGTAGCCAGATTGAAACACACGTTTTACCCACATCACATAAAAAGTTAACTGTATACGGCAAACAAAACATAAGTAGATTTTTAACAATATTTTAATTTTGTATAAAACTGTACACACTGTTTCTGTTCAATGGGTTAATATTATTTTAAAAATCCACTATTTCTCTTACTTTTATGCTATTCAGAAGCCATGTGCACCCACTGAGAGGTAAAATTTGCTTCTCTCTAATCAAGTTTAGGTTGTTTGTTGGCATGATATTTTGTACAGTATTGCCAAAGCATTTTAGATGTATAAAATATGATAACTATATTAACATTAAAATATTAAGAATATAATAATAAAATAATAAAATAATAAAATAAAATAAAAAAGGAATAAAACCAAACCATATCTCTAAAAATTATAATAATTACAAGAATAAATTGTGTAGATTTTTTTCAATAACGCAAATGAGTTGATTAGTCATTACTAATGGTGTACAAATATTTTGCAGCCAATTTAGATCTAATTTCGTCCTCTCTGACTGCTTAGTAAAGTTTTTTTCTGAGTTGTTTAGATTAAAGGATGAATTTAAATGTAAAAATCTAAAATATAAATATGCTTCTATACATATATATATATATATATATATATATATATATATATATATATATATATATATATAAGGACTGAAATCAGGGGCAATGAAGTTAAGTGCATTTTGCATTTCAGATGTTTTCTGTACATCAGACATTAAAAAATAAATCCTAAAACTGAAAAGTGCATGAAAAGCAGTGTTTTTCCCAGTGTCTCACCTTAAAAACATCTTCATATATACATACTGTATATATACTATACTGTATCATACGATCAACTCATGCAGTTTAAATAATGGATTTACTGGAAACAGCTCAGCACATTATGAGGGTGTTTATCTGTGTGTGTGTTTGCAGTGATAAACATAAGAAATGTGGTCTGTATAGTGGCTTGTGTTGTACCTCTTGGCTGAGCTCCATGGCACACAGTTTGGCAGACTGAACCTTTGCATCCACCATGACGTTGAACATGGTGCAGATGGACTGAGAGACGCGGAAGTCTGTGGTTCTCGGACTCTTCTGCAGCTTCAGCTCAAATGCTGCTCTCGTTCTGAAACAACATAAATCTGATTGGTCTTGGAGCAAAAATACACCATTCTTTTTGTTTTTGGTTTTATTAAAAGTTGGCCAATGAAATTAGGGAAACAAATCCATTTATTATTATTATTATTATTATTAATATTATTATTATTATTATTATTATTATTATTTAATTGATACACATTAAGTCAGTTACATCACTATAATAATGAATGGTAATTTCTGAATAAAATATTTATAATAATATTATATTATAATTTATTGTAATTAAAAAAATTATGTGTACCAAAAAATAATAATAAAATAAAATAAAAGAATGTTTATGTTGACTAGAAAAAGAAATAGGGGTGGCTTATTTTACTCGTTAAGCCAGATGATCTTCTGAATCAGCAAATTACCATGACATTACTAACAACAGTTTCTCAAAGCACTTTAAATCACGTCTGCACTCACAGCAAGAACAACAAAGAGTTTATTATGCCTTAAGAGCAACTGGATGAATCCTGCTTCACAACACTTTAAGAGGAGGATTACAGATGCAGACATCCACTGAAAATCACCCTGTCAAACAGAAGAGATTTCTCAAATACACATTTACTGCTTTTGAAAGGTAAAATTGATACTAGATTTAAATTGGAGCTCACTTTATGACCATTAAAATGTATTTTCTAAATATATAGATAAAATTCAGATGAAAAAAAGAATGATCTAACAGTATCACTACAATTTGTCAAATTCTCTTCTGTGGCCTTATGGCATTGTAAATTGGATTCTTTGGATGCACACTTCAAAATCTCAGGGGTTACTGACATACTTCTCGTCTACTGTTTTTTAAGTGTTATGAATGTAGATATAGATATATCAAGTATTAAGTGAGTAGATATAGATCAGATATAGATATATAACATACAACAAATATAGAAATACACTTACTGGCCACTTTATAAGGTACACCTGTCCAACTGCTCGTTAACACAAATTTCTAATCAGTCAATCACATGGCAGCAACTCAATGCATTTAGGCACAAAGACATGGTCAATACCAGATCTGCTGCAGTTCAAACTGAACATCAGAATTGGGAAGAAAGGTGGTTTAAGTGACTTTGAACATGACATGGTTGTTGGTGCCAGATGGGCTGGTCTGAGTATATCAGAAACTGATGATCTACTGGGATTTTCATGCACAACTATCTCTAGGGTTTACAGAGAATGATCTGAAAAAGAGAAAATATCCAGTGAGTGGCAGTTCTGTAGGCGCAAATGCCTTGTCAGCTAAGAACAAGAAACAAGGCTACAATTCGCACAGGCTCACCAAAATTGGACAATAGAAGACTGGAAAAACATCGCCTGGTCTGATGAGTCTCGTTTTTTGCTCCAAAATTCAGATGGTAGGATCAGAATTTGGCGTCAACAACATGAAAGCATGAATCAATCCTGCCTTGTATCAACTGTTCAGGCTGGTGCTGGTGGTGGTGTAATGGTGTGGGGGATATTTTCTTGGCACACTTTGGGTCCATTAGTACTAATTGAGCATCATGTCAACACCACAGCCTACCTGAGTATTGTTGTTGACCATATCCATCTCTTTATGACCTTAGTGTAGCCATCTTCTGATGGCTATCATGGATGTGCAACTGGCAAATCTGCAGCAATTGCTGTCATGTCAATATGGACCAACATCTCTGAGGAATATTTCCAGTACCTTGTTGAATCTATGCCAATAAGGATTAAGGTGGTTGTGAAGGCAAAAGGGGGTCCAACCCGGTACAAGTAAGGTGTACCTAATAAAGTGGCCTGTGAGTGTGAGTGTATATGTATATGTATTTGTGTGTTCTGTTCTCACCTTTTAACACAGGACTCGATCATATCACTGGACATGAGTTTAAGTCGCATCTCCAAATGTTTGGCAAACTCTTCTTCTGGCCAGTGCAGGTCTCTAATGAATGTTTGCAGAGCGTCCAGCTTCCAAAACAAGTCTTCAGACGTCCCCGAACCATTGCTGAAAACACCACAGAACACAGTTTATTCAAACACAACTGTAAATCAGGAATGGACAGCCCCAAAAATGTCAGGAATAGGGACAGCTCAGAGGAAGGCGGGTTGTTAAAGAAGACAAAAACTGTTTCAAGTCCACATACATTTGGTTTGGTTATTTTTTACCACTTCCTGATCGTTGCAGATGTTTGTGCTGATCAGTCCATGGAAAAAATAAAGGGTTAACTCTGAAACAAAATAGTATAAACAATCTTTTGGTTGTTTGAGAACAGGGAAGGTTAAACATGCACAATGTTGTCAAAGGAAAACAGCAGGATCACAATGTTAAGGTTAATGTGTGTGGAAGGAGGAGAGACGGTCCCTGATATTCAATCAAAAATTCAATCCTTTTGTAATAAATGGTAAAAAGCAGAGACTGACTCTGGCACTATTCCTTACAGCCTAAGTCCTCAAACAGCCAGCAGGCCATCAAGGCATCTTCAGTGGAAACATACAGAAATTTAAGATGGACTTTTATACATGCTTCTTTGTACAAATGCTAGTTCTGCTAAAAAAGGGTAATTTCAAACAGACTTAAAATATACTCACATGCTGCAGCAGAATGATTTATATACATTAATTTGTTCATTTATAATAATATAATCATTTATAGTAATCCAATACAAATGATTACATATATACTTTGTAATAATTAAGTTGTCATAGTAGGGAGTGTTACTTATTTATTATCATTATTATCAACATGGTTATTTTTGTTATTATCATAATCATTAATGTAAATGTAAGCTTATAAAATATTAAGAATTATAATTTATTTATTTATTATTGAATATAATTCAGGAAAATTAAGAGATAATTTCAAGTTTATTACCAGATTTCTGGATTTGTATTTGATACTGTATGTACAACTAAAGTCATAATTATTAGCCCCCCCTGTTTATTTTTTCCCCCAATTTCTGTTTAACGGAGAGATTTTTTCAACACATTTCTAATCATAATAGTTTTAATAACTCATTTCTAATAACCGATTTATTTTATCTTTATCATGATGACAGTAAATAATATTTTACTAGATATTTTTTAAGACCTTTTCTAAACAGCTTAAAGTGACATTTAAAAGCTTAACTAGGTTAATTAGGTTAACCAGGCAGGTTAGGATAATTAGGCAAGTTATTGTATAATGATGGTTTGTTCTGTAGACTATCGAAAAAATATATAGCTTAAAGAGGCTAATAATATGGTCCTTAAAATGGTGTTTAAAATTTTTTAAACTGCTTTTATTGTAGCCGACATAACATAAATAAGACTTTCTCCATAAGAGAAAAATATTATCATCCATATTGTGAAAATGTCTTTGCTCTTGTTAAACATTATTTGGGAAATATTTAAAAAAGAAAAAAAATCAAAGGGGGGCTAATAATTCTGACTTTAACTGTATGTGTTTTAAGTAACAAAAAAGGAGTTTTATTTTATGTACTATTAGCTAACCAACAGTATGTCAATTTAAAATGTTTTGTATTTTCAGACCTTGGATTTTACATTATTGTTTAAACATAATATGTTTCACAATTTTGTGAAAAAAGGCCAGAAAATGTGGATGCATGCATGTTAATAACAAATCTAGAGAACCATCAAAAACCTAGTGTGGATATTTTTTTCCTCCATCGCAGTAAATTAATTTATGAGTATTAAAAAAATAATAAAGTTACTTAGAAAAAATAGAAATACAGAGAAATTTCAAACATTTTTAAATAGGTCAAAAAATACATTTTTTCTCATAATGGGATGTTTAAAATCAGCAATTAAAGAAAATAGATACTCTTGTAAAAACCATAGTTCCACAAGCACTAAAAATGGCTGTTGTGAGAAGTTTCCATCCAAAGTTGCAAATTTAACTTATGTGTTAGATATTTGTAAAAAAAATACAATTTACACCACATTCAAGAGAATGAATTCATTACTGGTTCAAGACAGCTAGAGGTCAGATTGAGTTTTTTTTACATATATATTGATATTATTTATTCTTGTGGTTTTCTTTCCGCATTTAATTATGTGATATCCCAAAAGTTTGGGGCCACATTTTTTTAAATGTTTTAAAATAATCTTCTGCTCACCAAGGCTGCATTTATTTAATCAAAAATACAGTACAAATTGTAAAATTGTGAAATGTTATTGCACCATAAAATAACTGTTTTAAATTATTTATTCCAGTGATTTTAAAGCTGAATTTTCATCATTCCAGTCTTTAGAATCACATGATCTTTCAGACATCATTCTAATATTAGTTGTTATTATTATTAGTATTAATATTAATGGCAATAGTAATAAAAATAGTAAGAAATGCAACGAAAAAGCAGTGACTCCCCCCAATAAACTGACCCTAAACTTTTGAATGGTAGTGTATATGTGGATGGAAGCATTGCAACTGCAGAATCATGCATGATTCTGCAGTTGCAATGCTTCCATCCACATATATGTGGTTTCTACTGAAAGCTGATGACTGTCTGACTCTTGCATATTTATCACTTCAGAGCGCTGTTTTCACAATTGAGATGAGGGAAACAGGACAGGACCAGAAGCATGACATGTTTTTCCCTCAGAATTCCCAATCCAAACAAATTAACTACCCCAAAAACAACAAATGAAAACCCCAAACCCAGCAGGAGGAAATAGGAAAGACACCTGTAACATATGTTAATAAAAACAGGAAAAGGAGAAAGATGTTGGATAGATACAAGACAATAAAGCAGCATCACTATCTTATTTTGTTTGTTTAGGAGAATCTTCATTTATTACACTGGATCAACTAACATCTTAAGTTGGACTGTTGATAACTTATTTATATTTAAATACTTACATAATTATAGTATTTAAATAAAGTATGTGACTCATACATTGAAAGTCAATCTCTGTCAGCACTTTGAAACTATAGAATAAGAAATATTACTTGTATAGTTTTGAATGGGGAAAGTTGCAATATGGACAATCTAGTAAAGGAAGCCGTGCTCTCTAGTAATTGAGTCAATCATTGATCGCTATAGACTAACGATTCTCTGGGGGAGGGACTTTATGACAGTTTCTACAGCTTCATATAAATCCTACAAGGTTGGCAAATTGAGAGAATATTAAAAACAAAACAAATCAAGGCTAGTTTTAAAAAGATGATAAAACAGATCTTCAAAGTAAAAAACAAAACTAGCCGTCTTTTGCATCTGACCTCATTATTTTAAATAAGAAATAATGTTTTTTTTAATCATTTTGCAATTGTTTACAGTGCTGCTATTGCAGACTCATTTCAACTTTAATATTTAGCTTTCAAATATTGCTCATATTTCTATGGTGTTTGTATCTTCCAACCTTTCAACATGCTTAGTGTTTTTAGAGGGGTTAAAAATCATCGACTGTTTTCATGTTGTGGCCTTAGCATAACATATTCATTATTCAAATTAATTGTAGGCACAGTCTCTACATTTAAAGTTGGATATTTTATGGCTGAGATGTGGTGGTTTCATCTAGTTTTGGCGAGCTTTGGTGTTTACCCGCCATTACACCTTAGAGCTGGAATATTTACACTGAATGTCACTCAGCATGTGTAATTATGTCTGTGTTTGCATGCCTAATTTTTCCCCAACACATGCAGCGCTGAAGGTATTTCGCTCTCGTCTGGGTTTGTAGAATTGATTTTTAATTAGCATGTCTAAATATAAGCCAAAATTCACCTCTGTCATCTGCCTAAATCACAAATGCATGCGTGTCAAATAAGTAGAATATTTACACATATGTAAACTCAGTAGTTACTTTTGCATGTACAGTTTTAAGAAAAAAGGTTCATTTGAATTACATGGCATTATATGAATTTGTAGTGTGTATATAATGTAATATTAGGATGTATATTTTTTTAAATGTTCAGTAACAAGCACAGTAGTTCATGATGTTTTTTCAACTCATGGTGCTTTATTTATTTTTTTCTTTTGTATGTTTTAACTTAAAAAATAGTCCTTTTGCCAAGCAAGAATGTACTCAAAAATGAGTTCAATTAAAATAAAAAAGTAAATAAATAAAACTTAAGATATTTTAGGAAAGTAGTAAATATAACTTGCACTGTTTGTATTTTAAACCTGGAAGATTAAAAAAAATAATAAAAATTATTAATAAAAACAACCTAAATATTTGATCTAAAAAACAACAAAATAGTGAGATATTGTCCTCTTGCAGAGCATCTGCTTATCTATAACAGAATGTCAAAGCATCTGTTTGTGTTTATTTTGCATTACAACACATTCCGATGATCCCAAACATAGTAAATCAACAACAGATTGTGTCAAATTGGAAATCTTTTGTTGTTGTTGTTCTTCTTGCAAAAACCTAAACACAAACATATAAATCTACTGGAGATTAATTTTCTGGTTCTGAGTTATTCTATTTGCAGTTGAACTATTTGGCTAACCTTGTCGCATCACTGTTTTGAGTCCCAGCTGGGCCAGCTGGCATTTCTGTGTGGAGTTTGCATGTTCTCCCTGTGTTCGTGTGGGTTTCCTCCAAAAGTCCAAAGACATGCTGTATAGGTGAACTGAATAAACTAAATTGGTCATGTATGTGTGTGAATGAGTGCATGTGGATGTTTCCCAGTACTGGGTTGCAGCTGGATGGGCATCCGCTGTGTAAATCATATGCTGGATAATTTGCCGGATCATTCCACTGTGATGACCCCTGATGAATAAAGGGACTAAGCCAAAGTAAAATGAATGAATGAAAAAAGTTGAAATACTCACAAAAACAAATATTGCTTAAGACTTCTTAAAGAGATCTCAGTGCCCACATCAAATTACATTTGCGTGATTTTGTGTACACAATTTTTTTGCATATTAAATTAAAGTGGTTCTATGTTTTAAAAAAGGTTTATGAAAATAAAATGTTTAAATTTGGATTAAATAATGCTCCAACATCTTTCAGTGACGCAGATATATTTAGGTAAGATTGAAATATTAGGACTTGCACTTATATATAAAAATTATACAATTATACTAAATTTAAGACATTTTAAATACTAGTAATATATTTAAAAATTCTAGCTGATCAAATAGTTAAAAGGATAGTGTCAAAAATGTAAAGTTTTAAAATTACAATGAATTAGTATATGCACTGTGATCCTTAAAAATATTCTGTCAATATGTCTACAACTGATTCTTGTTCTAAATACACCTGACAATAATATAATATTCTACCGTAGCCCACGATGAGATTTTAGTGGCTAGAAGTTCTATAAATCCTGAATGCTAATCATTATTCTTTACTCAGTTGTATTGCGTTCTTATTGCTTTGATGCTTTTTGTCGGTGACCCACAACTATCTGGAGTGAATCTGAATTAGCTCAAGTATAAATTCAGATTGTTAATGCTAAAGCCACACATGCATACAGTATGAGGATTCAGCAGAGACTCAGTACACACTCGGTATCTGATAAACCCGGTATCCAGTTGGATGTGGAAAAGCTAGGCATTTGCATTGGTGGCAGATTAACCGAAACTTGTAGATTTGGTACTTTAGGCATTTGTAGATTCACATTTGGGAGGTTGACACTGTGGAGACTACTTGTTAAACTCCTGCAGAAAAAGAAACAAACACAGAGAAAAGAATGCAGTGATGAAGATGCAAAGAAGAAAGTGTGAGTGAATAACATGCTGATAAAGATGAAGAATTAATGATGTTGAAGAGATGAGAAGTATATTCAACTTAAAATAAAATAAAACAAAATATAATGAAATAAAATGAAACTAAAATAGAGCAAGTAAATGAAAAGCTAACCTGAATCACAAGAATATGAAACAAAGCACAACATGGCTTAATAAAACACAAATCGAACAAATCAAAACAAATTGAAAACTGAATCATGAAAATGCAATAAAAAACAAACAAACAAACAAAACTTATCAAAAGAGGGTTAAAGAAAAAGAAAACAATGTCAACACAAACACTGAATGTTAAAACAAAAACAACACAAAAAACATGGCTCGTTAAATAAATAGAAAGAGAGTCTTGAAAATACACAGAACAAAAATCCGAGCACAATATGATGAATTCAGAGATAAGATGGTGTGCAGAGATGAGAAGAACACATTATAAGCAGTGAATCACATCATTGTCTCTGGCTTTATGATAAAACACGTTTGTTTCTGCTGAACTGCAGATTGTTGATTGAATTAGCATTTATATTCCTTCAGTCACACATTCTGTCTTGTGCTGCTTTGTTGAAAGAATTTCTGATGACATGTAGATAAAAAAAAAAAAAACATGCGAGAATTTATGCTAAAGTTCAATAGGGATTAGTTAAAGGACATAAAACTTGTAAACTGAAAATGCCCAAACAACATTTATTTTTAAAAGCTAGTAAGATTCAAGAAAACAAAAGGTCACAAAGCCTATCATCTCTTCATTTTGTTGGACTCATCTAGCTGTTAAACATAACACAATAAAACAAATGCACAACATGCTGAAATAAATATGAAATTATAAAGTTGACAAATCAAAAATTGCATTTTCTAGTAAAATGTGCCAATATCCGAATCAGATTTGTTGTTTTATTTTTAATCCACCTAATTTTTTAGAATTAATTATTCTTAATATTTAAAATAATAATATTAATTAATTAATAATAATAACGATAACAATAATACTAAAAATAAGTAAAACAACTCAATAATAAAAAAACTGAAACATGTTCCAGTGCTGTTCAAACTCTGTTTTGAATTCTGAATTTTGAACACACACACACACAAACAAACAACAACATATAAATAAATGCTTTTACTGTGTGTGTGTGTGTATGTGCGTGTGTGTGTGTGTTTGTGTGTGTGTGTGTGTGTGTGTGTGCGTGTGTGAATAGTGAGACTGCGGATAAGCATGATTAAGTTTTAGTTGTTTTAGTAATGAAGAACACCCATTTAATCAGTGTTGGATTGATCAGCAAAGAAGTGTTCTGCTTACTTGACAGGCTCCCAAGACTCTCGTTCGAATCCTCTGTGAATGGACTGAGCGATGGACGACTCCATAAGATCCACATACCTCACCACCAGAGGAGCAAACAGATCCTGCAGGTGCTTGTGAAACTTCCCATTACACAGATTATCTGAAAGAGGGAAGAACAGACTAAATGTGTGCTGACATACAGCAAACCTACATTTTACGAGCTCAACCTGTTTTCTTTTTTGACTTATTATGATGTTTTTATGATCTCTCTTAATGCTCTGAAATGTGTTTTATAGCAAATAGTAAAGTGCTAAATTGTTACAAAACTTTGAGCAAACAATTAAAATGAAACAAAATAAACAAAAACTATATACAACAGAACCAAACATACAATGCACAATTGCTCATAAAAATAACCTCAAAAATGCAAAAAAAAAACTATATTTTTATACAGAATTGTCATAAACATTGTCTTGTGCTTCAGTAAATAAAGGTCTAACTTTAGTGAAAGTATAGAGTATAACTATAACTTATTATAGTGAAACTATAGTGAAGTTAACTGGTTTGTATGCAGTGTGTGTGTGTGTTTGTTTGTTTGTTTGTCTTTCTGATTGCTCTTCTTCTATTAGCCATTTGAGCGGTGCTGCTGATTGTACACTTGGTTGTGTCTGACCGCAAGCGAGAGACCGAGTTTGTCCAGCGGCTCTCATTAACAGCATGAATGGCTTGAGCTTTAGCGCCTGTCTGCTGTTTCGTGGCTTCAGCTTTAATGCTACAGGCACAGATAATGACCTCCACACTGCACGTCCTGCTCCACACATGCACACTGATGCTGGAGGACTAGTTTTGTGTTTATGTTTGTGTGTGAGGAGTCGTAATGTACTGTATGTGTGACTTTCAGGAATAGATGGTGTTAAAACTGATGAGACAGTAGCTTTTGTTAGGATTGAGGGAAGAGCGCACATAAGGATTATTAAACTAGATTTTATGACATTGTTGACGTAGAAAATTTCTTTAATTAGGAGTTATAAATGGACTAATTAATTAATTAATCAGTGAAATAAATGAACAAATGATTTAGAATGAATGCTAAGCATGTTGTAAAATTATACACACATGCTTTTATAAAATAAACAATGATAAATAAATAAATAAATACTTGAATGAATGAATGAATGAATGAATGAATGAATGAATGAATGAATGAATGAATGAATAAATGAATGAATGAATGAATGAATGAATGCCTGGATGATAAACATGGTAAATGCAAGGAAAAGAAAGAAAGAAAATTCACACAAAACAGTTACAAACATGCTTTCCGATACAAACAAAGAAATGAATGCTATAAGCATGTGGTAAATGCAAAAAAAAAAAAAAAAAAAACATTTCAAATGAGAAAACAAATGAAAAATATTTACTAAAAAACATTGAATGAAAAAAGGTAAATATGTAAATAAAAAATAAAACAATTCTTCAATTTTTTTTTAAACTTTTTTTTAACATTTTCTTTGCCTTTACCACATGCTTGGCAAAAATTTTAAATGATTTATCAATATATTACATGGGCAGCACAGTGGCTCAGTGGTTAGCACTGTTGCCTCACAAGTAAGAAGGTCGCTGGTTCGAGTCACAGCTGTTGGCATTTCTGTGTGGAGTTTGCATGTTCTCCCCCCGTGTTGGCGTGGGGTATAGGTGAATTGAATTTACTAAATTTTCCATAGTGTATGAGGGTGTGAATGAGTGTGTATGGGTATTTTCCAGTACTGGGTTGTAGCTGGAAGGGCATCCGCTGTGTAAAACATATACTGGATAAGTTGGCGGTTCATTCCACTGTGCCGACCCCTGATTAATAAAGGGACTAGCGGAAGGAAAATGAATTAACTAAGATAAATAATTGATTACTTATCAATTACTAAATTAATGTTAAGCATGTGTTAAATATAAAGAAAACATTAAATATGTGTGTGTGTATATATATATATATATATATATATATATATATATATATATATATATATATATATATATATATATATATGTTTTAAATACATATAAACATATCTTGGATAACTAGTTTACAAAGACGAGACATAAATATAGTTGAATTTTATTTTTTCCAAACTGTATATTCTATCCCATAACCCTAATTCATCAAAACCTTCACAGAAAATGTTTGCTATATATATATATATATGTAATATAAAAAATATTAATAATATTATATATATAAAGCTTTTTAAACATGTTATGTATGTTTTTGTAAGCCATTTGGTTTACAAAGACATAGAAATTGCCTCATAAACCATGTCTACATTGTACTAACCATCTCATAATACACATTTGTGTTATAAATCATGTATTCAAAAACACATGCGCGCTCACACACAGCAACTCTTGCTCTCCCAGCTGAAAAAGCAATCGAAAATCAAGAATAGGTTACCAGACAACAACCTGTCAAGCTGTGCAAAGAATGCCAGTGGTGTAATTAGTCAGTGTGAGCCTATAGCAGAGCAGCTTCAGCACCACGGACAGCAGCCCATTGACTTCAGTTCATTAGAGACGTGAGGAGGCCCCGAGCAAACGCTTTACATCCGAGCCCCTGCCGCTTCACTATTCAGACCTTAATTCTTCAATACGCTCCCTTAAAGCTGCAATTTGCAAACTATTGCAGGCAGACAATGTGTTTGGATCGCAGCATCACAATTATGCAATTATGGACTGCGGATATGACAATTTCCAATTTCAAATGTGTATGATGACTGTGATTATATGTGATTTTATCATTTGTGTCATATAATAAAGATTTTTCTTTTTGTTGTTGGAATGACAATAGCAGGCCATCTATAATTTTGCTCTTTATTTTACAACATTGTTTAAAATCCTCATTACTAATGATGATTATTCATTCATTCATTTTCTTGTCGGCTTAGTCCCTTTATTTATCCATTTATTTATCTGACTTATTTATCGCCAACTTACCAGCACATTTTTACACAGCGGATGCCCTTCCAGCCAAAACCCATCCCTGGGAAACATCCACACACACACACACACACTTATACACTACGGACAATTTTGCCTACCCAATTCAGCTGTACCGCATGTCTTTGGACTGTAGGGGAAACCGGAGCACCCAGAGGAAACCCACACAAATGCAGGGAGAACATGCAAACTCCACACAGAAATGCCAACTGAGCAGACGTTTGAACCAGCGACCTTCTTGCTGTGAGTCGACATCACTACGCCACTGCGTCACCAGTTAATGATGATTATTATGTGATTATTAGTAGTAAATTGATATTTTTATGTCTTATTATGTAAAAAAAACACACAATATATCCTATATAAGTAACATAAATGAGAATCTAGAAAACTGTGTGGCCAAAAATAAATAGATATAAAACAAATATGAACTATTCAAGAGGTTTTTGATTATATTTCACACATTTTAACAACACATTTTTAAAAAAATGATTAGTAGGAATAATTTCACATTAGTATTATTTTGAAATGTTATTGAATAAATAATATTAAACAATAAGAAGCATTTTCTTATTAAAATCAACACATGATGGATGCAGCATTTAAATGTCTTAGATGTGTAGAAAAAAAATCAAACAAATAAATGAATGTCCCAAAAATATTATTTAAACAGTAACACCTTACAATAAGGTTGTATATGTAATGTTAGGGCGATGCAGTGGCGCAGTAGGTATGACAAATGCCTGCTGATTAGAACATTTTAGCAGTGTTTTGCATGTGTCAAGTAGATGTTTCATAAAATAAAAAAATAAAGAATGTCCTAATTAATAATAATCATAATAATAATAATAGCGACGTGGTGGCGCAGTAGGTAGTGCTGTCACCTCACAGCAAGAAGATCGCTGGTTCCAGCCTCGGCTGGGTCAGTTGGCGTTTCTGTGTGGAGTTTGCATGTTCCCCCCTTGTTCATGTGGGTTTCCTCCAGGTGCTCCGGTTTCCCCCACAAGTCCAAAGACATGGGGTACAGGTGAATTGGGTAAGCTAAAATAGTCCGTAGTGTATGTGTGCAAATGAGGGTGTATATTTGTTTCCCAGTGATGGGTTCCTGCTGGAAGGGCATCCACTGCGTAAAACATGTGCTGGATAAGTTGGTGGTTCATTCCACTGTGGCGACCCCAGATTAATAAAGGGACTACGCTGAAAAGAAAATGAATGAATGAATAGTTAATGCATTTGCACAAAATGAACAAACAATGAACAATAAATCTATTACAGTATTGGTTTAGGTTAGTTAACATTAGTTTATGAAAGTGAAGTTGTTCATTGTTAGTTCGTGTTAACTGACAGTGCATTAACTGATGTTAACAAGTATGAATTTGGATATCGATATTGAATTAGTAAAACTTTGATTAATAAATTCTCTCCAAACATTGTTCATGATCTGTTCATGTTAGGAAATGCATTAACTAACGAAACATTATTATATAGTGTGACCCTCAAAGACTTTGAACACAAAACAAACAAATAAATCCAAATGTCTTTTTCTATTGAACATTTTGAATACATGCCTTTTAAACTGATCATTAGGACTGCTGAATTAGGAGATTATTTTATTAGGAAAAGTGAAAATAGTCAAATACAAAAACAAAACCACCAAACATACACTCACTGGCCACTTTATTAGGTACACCTTGTTACCTAATTGTTAACAAAACAATAATCAGCAGCAACTCATTGCATTTAGGCACATAAACATGGTCAAGACGATCTGCTGCAGGTCAAATCGAGCATCAGAATAGGGATGAAAGGTTATTTAAGTGACTTTGAACATGGCATGGTCGATGGTGCCAGACGGACTGATCTACTGCGATTTTCACACCTGGTCTGATGAGTCTCGATTTCTGCTGTGACATTCAGATGGTAGGGTCAGAATTTGGCGTCAACAACATGAAGCATGGATCCATCCTGCCTTTTATCAATGGTTGGTGGTGGTGGTGTAATGGTGTGGGGGATATTTTCTTGGCACACATTGGGCCCATCTTCTGATGGCTACTTTTAGCAGGATAATGTGCCATGTCATAAAGCTCGAATCATCTCAGTCTGGTATCTTGAACATGATGAGTTAACTGTACTTAAATGGTCTCTGCAGTCACCATATCTCAATCCAACAGAGCACCTTTGAGATGTGAAGGAATGGAAGATTTGCATCATAGATGTGCAGCCGACAAATCTGCAGCAACTGTGTGATGCTATCATGTCAAAATGGACCAAAATCTCTGAGGAATATTTCCAGTAACTTGTTGAATCTATGCCACGAAGGATTGAGGCAGTTCTGGAGACAAAGTTGGCCCAACCTGGTACTAGTAAGGTGTAGCTAATAAAGTGTCCGGTGAGTGTATTTGCTGCTTTTATTGCAAACATTTTAAGTATTTAAAAAACGCATATTTATCAGATATATTACTTGATGCACAAAACAGGCAAGTAAACAAATAAACAAATTTAAAAAATCTTTATTTGTTTAAAAAACATGCAACTTGATGTTACTCAGCAAATTACGTATTTTAGAAACTTGTGCAATATCCTAACTTTAATAAGGCATTAAAACAGTGTAGATTGATCCGGAGAAGCTCAGAGTACTATACTTACAGTCAATGCGTAGGTAGTCATTGAGCAGCTGAAAGAGAGGAAAACTGTCCCAGCTGTCTGGCGGCTGGACTTCGAGAGCCGCATCCATGTCCACAGCATACAAAGACAGAAACGTCTCTGCATGTTCAACCATCAGATCCGACCACCAAGCAAACGCCTGCAGCCATATCACCACAGACAAGAAGCAAGAAAATGAGAGCCAGAAAACAGAAGAAATTTGAAAAATACTCATTTAGTGTAATATAAAGCCCTTTCTCTTGAAGTGCACATACTGTAAGGGCATGACAGTCCACAGATTTATTAAAAAAAAAGATCATATTATAAGAAAAATTACCTACAGTATTATAGGAAGACAACAGTTTTGCGATTGATGACGAATTTTAAAAACAGTGACATGTGTGATGTTTGTGTCTGTGGAAAGTCATGAGCTTATCTCAAGCACTCCAACTCTCATGCTTCTCTCTTTAATCTCTCCTCCTGACTCATTTATATTTTAAATACATCCTTAGTTTCTTCGCATTTTAAAGATGGAAAGTAAATGGACAGGCATTGATGCACCTGTTGCAGAAAAATTCCCTGCATGCAGCAAAAGCAGTAATCAGCAGGAGAGTCTTTGAAGTTTGCTTTATTTTTCTGATCAAATTATCATATAACCATGTCTTTTTGAAGCTACTGATCCACTTGTGTTGCATATCTGTCCTATGCATGTTAATGGAAGCTTGTTTCTGCCATTGAGTAAAAATCTATAAATGGTAATTGTCAATTCTTTTTTACTTATCTCACAATTGTGCTGTTCTTTTTCAGAACTGTAAGTTTATTTCTCTAATTTTGGGTTTATATTTCAGAAATTTGACATTAAGATCTCTCAATTATGAGTTCACAATTTATAAATGTGACTTCTCTCCAACTTGCTTGTATTCTAAAATAGCAACTTTATTAATGACTTTATTTCATGCAAATGTGAGACTATAGATGTTTTAGAAATTCTCTTTGCTCAGAAATGTTATATATCACCTTACAGTAGAACTTCTAAGTAAAAAGCCAGAATTGCAAGCTCTAAACAAAACTTTTTTTAGACATTTTTAAAAAGAATTTCAAAATATACATTTCTTGTCTAGGTTTGTCAATTTAGTTTAGATTTTTTTTTCAGAAAGTATTGTAAGTTTGTGTGTTTCAAAAGCAGATTTATTGCTTGCAATCTTGAAAAACAAACTCTTGCCTATGAACTTGCCTATAACAAACATTGCCTATAAACTTGCAATTCTGAAATAATGTCTCAATGCTGAGAAATAAACATCAGAACCGTTAGATATAGACTCAGAAAAATGTCAGAATTATGAGCTTCTATTTTGCAATTCAAAAGTTTCTAACAACAATCAGTTGTCAAACAGATCTTGGAAAAAAGATATATAAACTTGCATTTGCAGAATATTTAGAAAAAAAACAAAACAAAAATCAAATGTCACTTGTAACCCCACAATTGTGGGGGAAAAAAGTCAGAATTATAGGATGAAAAAACAATTATATTTTTGTTATATTTCTTTAATATACTGTGATGGAAACAGGCTTACATTATATCTTGCAACTGCAAATTATAAACGCCGAACTGCAAATTCCACTCCACAGAACAATTGTTTTTTAACAATTGTAATTTTATATTTCACAAATCTGCATTTCTTTCTATCTTACTATTCACACTTTCTCTGAATTATAAGTTTATTTCTTAAAATTGTGATTTTTTTTTTTCTCGCAATTCTAAACCTTTTTTTCTCAGATTGGCCTAAAAAATGCAGAATTGAAAGATATAAAATATCAATTACCATTTATATTATTTTATTCTGTGGCAGAAATAAGCTTCCATGTGGGTTAGTAAACGAGCAGTTACTGTAACGTAAAATATAGCTTTTTCCACTAAAAAAAGGCATGCTATTATCACTGACCACTCAAACATCTTTTCATCCTTTCAACACCTCTCTCAAAATTAAGAAAAGGGCTTTTTGATTACAGTTTAATGTTGAAAATTAGAGCTGGTAAGTGAAGCTAGCAGACCAAACCAAGCTGAAGGACACAAAACAGAGGAGAGTTTGGAAATTACTGGGGTTGTGCAAGGCTGAAAATGAGACCCAGTCCCAGTCCCATTTTCTTTTTTTTTTTTTTTTTTGGAGGGGGTCTGCTTCTACATGGGAAGCACTGTCCCCCTTTGTGCTTGTGGAGGAACACAAGCCACTTGCTCAACGCTCCATGGGGATGGCTGACCGGGGAGAGGATGGGTGTCCAGGCAGAGATGGGGAGGAAAAAAATTAGGAGGGAGAAGGTGGAAATCCCTCCATCCATGGTGCAGGGGCTGACATGCACATGGAGGAGGCTCTATAGTGTCTACATACCTCTTTACCCTGTCCAACGTTTCCCAGCCAACAAACAAGTAATGGAAAACAGTGAGAGTTACGTCAGATTTTCTTCACTCTGTTTTCAAACGAATACTCTATTATCATAAATGCTTCACCATTAAAGTTATTTAAAAGAACACTCTACTTAAAAAAAAAAATAAATTCATTAAAAACTATTGTCTAACTCTTGTAATCTGTTCAGCTGATTTTTGCGTCTGGCAGGATCACTTTTAGTTTAGCTTAGCATATGACCATTAGCATCTCTCAAAAAAGTGTTTTGATAGGTTTTGTATTTAAAGGTTGACTCTTTGGTAGTTACATTTACATATTTTCAAGGCCAATATGGCTAGGAATAAACGCTCATTCTAACATTATAATCAAAGAACCGGAAACATACATGTACCACAGTTTGAGAACCAGTGGTCTACTCTGAATAAATTAACTATGCTAAGGTAAAATTGATCCTGCCAGACCTGAATATCAACTGAATGGTTTAAAAAATGGTAAAACTTAACAGTTTAATTCTAGGGAACTTATATTAGGGAATAATATTATATATATATTTTAAATATAATTTTAATTTAATTTAATTTTAAGTGGAGCATTCCTTTAAAAAATGCTATTGAAAAACTATTTGAAAACAAATAAAATAACACAAAAATGTTGACCTAATTCTTATGCTTGAGACCATTTGGTAGCTTTATTGTAGTGTTTATTATCTTTTTGAATATTGGTGTGCATGTTGCACATGCAGAGATCTGCTGAACATGCAAATTCAGTGGCATGATAAATGGCTGGATTGTGTAAAATATTGTAAATGATCCCATGCATTTTTGTGGAAATGTTTAATAAAATGGTTTTATGCTCTTAAAGGGATAGCTCACCCAAAAAGGGATGCCAGCTTTGCAAATAATTTTTTTACACATTAAAATTTCCCCTTAATATTTAGAACTGATGTTTTAAGTATATATATATTTACACAAGTCAGTGTGGTAACAAAACTTATTTTATATATATATATATATATAAAAAAAACACACAAACTTATATTTTAGTGAGCTTTGGATGAGTTATCTCTTTAGTGGTTTAGTGAACATGTTACCAGAAGTGTTAATGTCAAACCTAAAACGAAAATCAAAAGAAAAGAAAAATGACACAACTAAAATATAATCAAAGGAAAAAGCAAATGAAAACAAACAAAACCAAAGTAAAAACTAAATCAAACAAACAAAAGTGGAAAAAATCAAACCATAATAGCATTGAAAACGTTCAAGGTTACAGAAGTAACCCTTCATTCCCCGAGGAGGGGAACTAAAGTGCCATAAGTGGATGAAATCCACGATGGGAGGATTCGGATCAGAAGCCGCTTGTCTGGAGAGTATTGAATGGGCCAATGAATGAAATTAATTGGCAGCGTAAGCTTGCGCAGGTGTGCGGCATCTGCAATTATCTCAGCATATAAGCACACCTGAAGCTAGCAAACGCCCTCCTTTTAAGCTGAAGAGACTTTCAAACAGCTAAGGGACAGTCATTATGGCGACGGAGTATGGCACTTCCGTTCCCCTCCTCGGGGAACGAAGGGTTACTTCTGTAACCTCGAACGTTCCCCTTCGGTTGGGGAACTTCAGTGCTATAAGTGGATGAAATCCACGATGGGAGAAGTATGGAAAGTGCCATAATGACTGCACCTTACCAACGCCCCCGATAAGGAGATAGTCAAGCAAGCGTGACGCACCCACATCATGGGAGGCGCGGTCCTCCAACGTGTCCCTGGCCCTAATTTATCCTACTTCAACAGAAGTTTTACGGATTTAGATATATTTTTTGGGAAGTCGTGAGCATCTAGATAATTCTAGGAAATACGACAGTACGTTGGGAAGCGTGCAATCGCGATAGGGAGGACGCTGCGGAGGCCATCCGTTACCCAAGGGGGGGATAGATGGCAGAATTTACATATGGACTAGCCCTAAAAAGGGGGAGTACTCATAGCAAAAGAGTGGTTAGCGGAGAGGGAAGACACGGGTCCGCCCAGGGGGGGGACTTAACCGTGGCGGAATAAGCATATGGGATCGCCTAGTGGGGATCACGCATAGCAGGCACCTATACCCAAAACGCGAGCTGACCAGCGGGCAGACCTACAACGTAGTGGGCCAGCAAGTGACTCCTCCGCTGAGTCTGTGCTGGGGGCCACAGAGGAATCTGCAGGGTTTACCTGACGGGGAACTTTACTGACAGATAAAAAGGCACACGTACCTCCGTGTCAGGGAGAATGGCGCAGCAAGCGTGTTTCAACACCCTACCGAGTTGTGTCCTCAATCACCAAAGGGTTACCTAATAGCCTTAAGGAAACCGGCTCCACTCGCAGATTGTAAAACCTTGCAAATGTGTTGGGTGTCGCCCAGCCCGCAGCTCTACAGATGTCTGTTAGAGAGGCGCCGCGTGCACGCGCCCAAGAGGATGCAACGCTCCGAGTGGAGTGTGCACGTACTCCCGGGGGACACGGCTGACCTCGACTCGAATAAGCGAGTGAAATGGCATCCACAATCCAGTGGGATAATCTTTGTTTCGATACGGCACTTCCCTGCTGCCGACCGCCATAACAGACAAAGAGCTGCTCAGATGATCTAAAATTCTGAGTACGGTCCACATAAATGCGCAGAGCGCGAACTGGACAAAGTAAAGAAAGGGCTGGGTCTGCCTCCTCCGGGGGCAGCGCTTGCAGGTTCACTACCTGATCTCTAAAGGGGGTGGTAGGAACCTTGGGCACATAACCGGGGCGGGGTCTCAGGATGACGTGAGAGTAATCCGGCCCGAATTCCAGGCACGAGTCACTGACCGAAAATGCCTCCTTGATGGAGGCCAACGCAACCAGCAGAGCTGTCTTCAGGGACAGAAATCTTAGAGATACTGCTTCGAGTGGCTCAAAGGGATCGGATCGTGAGAACGAGGGCGAGATCCCAAGAGGGCATGAGAGGGGGGCGAGATGGATTAATTCGCCTAGCACCCCTTAGGAACTGGATGACAAGGTTATGCTTTCCCACGGTGCCGCCAGCTACCGCGCTATGATAAGCGGAGATGGCGGCCACGTAAACCTTGAGAGTGGAGGGCGACAGCCTACTGTCCAACTTCTCTTGAAGGAAAGAGAGCACAACATTAATCTGGCAATTTCGGGGGTCTTCTTTGCGAGAGACGCACCATTCAGTGAATAGACTCCACTTCAGGGCGTAGGCGCGCCTCGTGGAGGGGGCTCTAGCCTGAGTGATGGTATTAACCACCGCAGTCGGTAGGTTACCTAAGTCTTCCTCGCTAGGGACCACACGTGGAGGTTCCAAAAATCGGGGCGAGGGTGCCAGATGGTGCCCTGTCCCTAAGAGAGTAGGTCCTCTCTCTAAGGGATACGCCAGGGGAGGGCCGTCGCGAGGAGTGAGAGCTCTGATATCCAGGTCCGGTTGGGCCAAAGGGGTGCAACTAGCAGAACCTGTTCCTCGTCCTCCCTGACCTTGCACAGAAACTGTGCGAGCAGGCTCACTGGGGGAAACGCATACTTGCACATGCCCCGAGGCCAGCTGTGGGCCAGTGCATCCGTGCCGAGAGAGCCCTCGGTCAGGGAAAAAAACAACTGGCAGTGAGCGTTCTCGGGGGAAGCAAACAGATCGATCTGGGCCTCCCCGAATCGCGCCCATATCAGCTGAACAGACTCGGGGTGGAGTCTCCATTCTCCAGGGCGTAACAGCTGTCGTGAGAGCGCATCGGCTGCACGATTGAGCATGCCTGGAACGTGAATGGCGCGCAGCGATTTCAGCCGCGGGTGACTCCAGAGGAGCAGACGGCGGGCGAGCTGAGACATGCGGCGAGAGCGCATACCCCCCATGCGGTTGATATACGCCGCCGCCGCCATACTGTCCGTCCTGACCAGCACGTGTTGCCGCTCCAGCACCGGTAAAAAGCGGTGGAGAGCAAGGAACACTGCCAAAAGCTCTAGGCGATTGATATACCAATGCAGCTGGGCACCCTTCCACAGGCCCGCAGCCGCATGCCCGCGACACACGGCCCCCCAACCCGTGTTGGAAGCATCTGTTGAAACAACAACATGGCTGGACGCCTGTCCTAGAGGCACACCGGCCTGTAGGAACGAGGGGTCATTCCAAGGGCTGAGGCGAGTTTGCTCTTTTCTCGGTTGACCTGAAGCCCCAGTAGGTGGAGATGCCGAAGCACCTTGTCCCTGTGCATAATCAATTGCTCCCGCGAGTGGGCTAAAATCAGCCAGTCGTCGAGATAATTGAGTATGCGAATGCCCGCGAGCCGAAGGGGCGCTAAGGCACCCTCCGCGAGTTTGGTGAAGACCCGCGGAGACAGAGAGAGCCTGAAGGGGAGGACCTTGTACTGCCACGCTCGACCCTCGAACGCAAACCGCAGAAATTGGCGGTGGCGCGGAAGAATGGAGACATGGAAATACGCGTCCTTCAGGTCTATGGCTGCAAACCAATCCTGAGGACGAACGCATTGGAGAATGCGCCTCTGCGTGAGCATTCTGAACGGCAGCCTGTGCAGACAGCGGTTCAAAACGCGCAGATCTAGGATTGGCCGTGACCCACCGCTCTTTTTGGGTACGATGAAGTATGGGCTGTAAAACCCACTCTCCATCTCGGCTGGAGGAACCGGCTCGATTGCACCCTCCGCCAGGAGGGCAGCAATCTCCTCTCGCAAGACAGGGGCGGACAGGGGGTTGACCCTGGAGAAATACACGCCCGTAAACTTGGGGGGCCGTTTCGCGAACTGAATCACGTAACCGAGTCTGATTGTGCGTATGAGCCACCGAGAGGGGCTGGCCCGCACTAACCAGGCAGGCAGAGCCCTCGCTAATGGAGTCATCGCTACAATCGCTGACGTACCAGCGGTGGGGCAGCGCGGAGTGGGTGTGCTGATCCGGGAAGCACGAGGGTCCCGCAGAAGAGCTGGAGGAGAGCGATTCGCTCTGGCTCCGCACCCTGACTCCGGAGAGGGGGCTGGAGGGCTGAGGGAAGGGAGACCGTCCCCCCAGCGCTCGTGAGCCACTGGCGAAGCACGTAGAGTCTGCGAGCCGGAAGGCAGCGCGTCCCGGACTGGCAGAACTCGTGCAGTCACATCCGGGGAAGGGAAAAAGTGCTCTTTTACTGATGTTTTGGTGGCACTGAAAAGTACCGTTGTTATCGGGGCCCCGCCCTCCAGCGGGGAAAGAGCAAGTTTCCTCTTCTCCGGATGGCCTGTCTCAGGGACGCTTCGCGGTCCGTTTACTGGACTTAACGGCGCCCTGGGCAGGAGGGGCTGCCTGCTTTCGAGGTGTACGCCGCGCCCGCTTGGCCGGAGGCGCAGGCGGGGGCGGGGCAGCACTCGTTGGCGGGCGCCCTCAGTGAGGAACAGCAGAGGTGGATGGCTCGGCGGGCGGAGCGGGCTTACGGCCACGCCAATAGATGACATTGCCCATCGCATCCGACTGCTCTTTCACCGCCTTGAATTCCTGGGTGAATTCACCGACGGTATCGCCGAACAGGCCAGCCTGGGATATGGGCGAGTCAAGAAAGCGAACTTTCTCAACATCGCGCATATCGGCCAGATTTAGCCAGAGGTGGCGTTCCTGAACCACAAGTGTGGACATCGTCCTCCCCAGTGCACACGCGGTGGACTTAGTAGTCCGAAGAGCATAGTCGGTCGCGGTGCGCAGCTCATGTAATAAGCTTGGGTTGGACCCGCCCTCGTGCAGCTCGGCCAGCGCCTGCGCTTGGTAGCGCTGGTAGGTGGTCATCGCGTGCAAAGCAGAAGCAGCCTGGCCCTCAGCCTTATAAGCTCTGGCTCCGAGGGAGGCAGACAACCTACAGGCTTTGGACGGGAGGCGGGGCAAACCCCGCCACGTAGAGGCGCCGCGCGGACAAAGATTGACCGCGATAGCGCGCTCCACTGACGGGATCGCCTCATACCCCCTGGCAGCTCCGCCGTCAAGGGCGGTGAGGGCGGAGGTACACGCAGCACGGGCAGAGAAAGGTGCCCTCCAAGACTGCGTGAGCCTACTGTGCACTTCCGGGAAGAAGGGGACGAGAGGCTTCGAAGGCTTCGCCTTCTGGTCCTCTACGTAGCACCCATCTAGTCGGTCCGGCCGCGGAGCTGGGGGATAAACCATCTCCAACCCCATGGCCGAAGCAGCCCGGGAAAGCACGGCTAACATGTCCGCTTCAGGATCCGATTTGACAGCGCTCACCTGCCCGGAGGGGGCGAGCGGGTCCGGATCTTCGTCGGTGAAAGCCCACCCTCCGATGCCGCGGAGGACATCTGATCTCCGGTGTCAGCGAGTGTGAGAGCTACCATCTGGTTAGATCTGCCCGAGCGCCCGCTGCTTTTTTAGAACAGGAGGCAACTGGGGTGGCTCGCTCTCTTGCGAAAGTTAGCCGCGATCTTAGCTGTGCAACGGTCATGGCATCGCAATGACGACATGAACCGCCCGCGAGCACCGCATTAACATGCTGGACCCCCAAACATGCAATGCAGTGATCGTGTCCATCATCCGGAGCCAGGAAACCCCCACATCCAGAAACGCACAGTCGGAGCGTCATCCTGAAAAGGACGTGCTGCACGACTGTGTTGCTCTTTTAGGAAAGTTTGCAACAATACGCACCGCTCTGGAGGACCGGACCCAAAAAACCGCAGGCAAGGGAGAAACCCAGCTCGACCGTCTGCCACCGCGAAGACCCACTCTGGACCGGGAGACACACTCGTTCGCTCTGAAGTGCTGAACAGCAAGAGGAAGCCTCATCGACTTACTCAGAAAGGATCTGAAGCGAAAAGGATGGCGTTTGCTAGCTTCAGGTGTGCTTGTTTGCTGAGATAATTGCAGATGCCGCACACCTGCGCAAGCTTACGCTGCCAATTAATTTCATTCATTGGCCCGTTCAATACTCTCCAGACAAGCGGCTTCTGATCCGAATCCTCCCATCGTGGATTTCATCCACTTATGGCACTGAAGTTCCCCAACCGAAGGGGAACTAGACATTGAACATTGAAAAAATTGAAAACAACAACAACAACAAAATAAAAGAATACAATTGAAAGTAAAAGCTTGATTTAAAAAGTTAATTAAAACAAAACAATGAAAAAAAACAAATAGAAAAAAAAATCAAAACAAACTAAACAAAGATTTAAAAAATGAAAGAGAGTGAAAGTACTACAGCTGTTTATTTATTTATTTGTATATCCATTTTTTTGGACATTGGACCAAAGTAATATATTCATTATTTTATTATTATCCATCTTTCTAAACAAAACAATGACAGTAAACTTGAAATAAATCTGGCTGTACTTCATACATAAAACAACTGTAGTATCTTTGTCCATTGACTCCGATGCCCCCAAACTTCAATGTACTCAGTCAATGTGACAGTCATTTCAGTTCAGTTAATTCTACAGAGAATCTATAAATCTATAAGAACTGCATATAACTAAAAATCTATCTTCAATTCTGAATTAACTGAAATGAAATCTACATTGCACCCTTGCTGGTGCCTGAACCCTGATTTGCCCATGTAATGCCTTTTTCACGGCAGGCCAGATCATGAGGCTGGCATGCAAGCGCAGGGTGCGGCACAGATGACAGCAAAAAAAGTCAAATAAAATAAAAAAATACTGTACCGCCTGACCTCCCGTACTTGAGCGTGTAGCCTGCGGAACACATGATTTAAAAACACAAATATATTCTGCTGTTGTTTGAAAAAGAATGACGGCTACTCTAATAGGTATTGCTACCTAAACAGAGCAAGCAGCCATTGGGGAAGCATTTTTTTTTAAAGATGGAAAACACTTAAAAGCATAGTTTGCCCAGAAATAAATTCTCATAATTATTTATATGACCTTATTTCCTCTATCAACAGAACAGAAAGGCATGGGAGGGATATATTTCAGAATTTTTTTACATCTACTCTTCATTCACTGAAATGGGACTCAATGTTAATATTTTTTTTATTGTGCAAAAATCATATTTAGCTAGCTTCAAATTAATACACACAACCTTGACAGACAAATAAATCAATTGACAGATTTTTTTCTTTTATTTATATTTATTTTTCGTTCAGCAATTTAAGTTTTTTATTTTATTTATTTTTTTTTGTGTGTTTTTATTTTTTTCTGCTCTTTTTAATTAATTGACATGTAAGTTCATTAAAATGATAATAAAATACTATAAATTACAATCAAAACCTTTAATTATAATCACACTGTACTATACTTGTACTTGAAAAAATGTAGGGTGTAATCTGCCGATTGTCCTGCAGGTGACCTTTTAACTTTTTTCTTACACATTCACATAGGTTTTAACAATTACTTCAGAGCATCTACAATGATTTTTAAGTGTGTTCGGAAAGCATAATGAAGTCTGCTGGATGATTTTCATGCTCTATTTTTCTACACATGTTTTATAATGCTTTTGGGAAGCCCTATTCACTTGCATTAGATTGAGAAAAATTCTGGAATTATAGGAATCTTCATTTCTCTTTGGCTGAAGAAAGAAAACCATTTACATCATGGTTGGCCTGGAGCTGAATGAATATTCAGTGTATTTTCACATCATTTCAACTGTTCCTTCGCATGTTATAGTTGTGACTCGAATACTCCTATTATTCAAGCAGCAGTTTGTTTTGATGTACTTCTCCTGATGTACTTTATTTCATGCTTGTGTATTTAGGCATGTAATATGTCAAGCATGTCATGTCTGGCACATTCACCTCTGCATGATGTTCCTCGTTTTGCTGAAGCACCTCAATGACCAGCTCGGCCAGACGGAGTGTGTCCTCAAGCTTTTTGGCAGGTGTGACTAAGCGCCCTACATTTTCTGTGGCACAAAGGTACAACAGTAAATATGGACAAAACAGAGAAATACACAAAAAACAGACTTTCTGCTCTCTAAACTACAAACTACACTCCAAATGTTGTTGCTTTTTTAACTGACAGCATACTGTCTACAATATAGAATAAATATCGTACCTTTTAACAATGCTGGTAATTAAAAAGTAATTAATGTCACTTCATAAACATATCTGCTATGAAGAAAACTTTATAGATGTGACAGGATTATGTTCAAATTTTCATATGAATTTCATAAACAATCTCTCTGGGGACAGAAAAAAAGGAAAAACTGACTTAATGAAACACAAATAAGCTGCTGCATACATCAACTGTGCTATCTTAGTTAACGACTTAACATAATCTTGACACTCTGTCAACACTCCGCTGTGTAGACATGAACCGTAATGAGTCAATAAAGAACAATGCAAGTATAATGAGTCAAATCATGGAACTGAGGGGGGAAAAACTGATAAAAAACAACAACAAATATGTTATAGTCATCATGCATAATGTTCAGCACATGCAGGAATACATGTCATCACATTTCTTATCGTTCTCTTAAAATACACACAGATAGCACCTTTCTCTTAAAGAGATAGTTCCCTCAAAAATGTAATTAACAGAAGCAAGATACTCAAACAGGTTTGATACAAGTGAATGAGAATTGATGGCAGAATTTTATTTTCAGGGGAAGTATGCCCTTTAATAGGTTATACTTAAACTTAGGAAAGGATCACTTCACTTTTTTATCTTAATAAGCTTATTTGAACTCCCCTAGGGTTAAACCGTTAAGTTGAACCCTTTCTGAGTCCATTTAGCCAATATCTGAATTTTAACTTAACTTAGCATAAATTATTGAAACGGATTAGACCATTAGCATCTTGCTAAAAACAATAAAAAAACAAATTGTCCTGTTAAAACCTTGATCCTTTTGTAGTTACACAATGTAATAAGGCCAATAGAAATGGGACAATTGCTATTTTCTAGGCTGATGTGCTAATGTAAAATGCTTATAGTCTAATCTGATTTAATGATCTATGCTAAGCTAAGCTAAAATACCTCTTACAAGTCCGGCTGTATGAACTAAAAATGGTCAAATTAGTCTGTTTTACTCTAAGTGACTCGTAAAAGGAGTCGATTTCCAAAAAACAGAGGAGTGCTTCTTTAAATATGTTAGTTGACAATAGAAGTATTAGTTGTAAGTGTTATTTTAAACTGAATTCCAACAGTACAACTGTTAAAATGAATGCTGATCACAATGAACAGACACACACACACAATGTGAGGCAAATGGTACTATTGCTTAAAAATGGATTTGCAAATCAAAGAGACTTTTTTGAGACCATAGTATACATGTTTTTATCTAAATATGAAGGCTTCAGTATTGGCTGAGAGGGTGTTTGGTCATTGGTGTTTTGTTTGTTTATCTGCTGCTGGATTTGTTTGTGCTTTCTGGGTTTTAGGATCACTCATTATTCAACATTTGATGGAGGAAAACAAAGACAAAAGAACTATGAAGAGAAGTAATTGCATGTCAAAACAATTAACATGATTTTGAATAGTAACGCCCCTCTCAGTCAACTCCGCTTTCATCATTAAACACAAAGCACACAGCCCCTAAATGTGAATTAACCCTCTGACCTTTCCTCTAATCGTTTCTCAGTCATCTTCAGTTGCTTCAGTAAGACAGAAGACTGAGGAAAGTGTAATATTGTGGACTTTTAAAGGGTTACTGTCCATGCAGGGATAAAATGCCATGTAGTGCAACATCAGGCATTAGCATTTGATTATTATGTTTTAAAAAGACTATTTGGAATACCTGATGGTGCTAATTCAAGACATTTTAGAAATTATTTCTAAACCAATTCATGATGTGCATGGTAATATCAAAAATATTTTTCAAGGTTTTAGAAACCATCCCACTGTGACATAACACCACCATATTCACGCCAATGGGAAATCAGCAATATGATGTGGGGAAAAAAAATATAAAAAAGCATTAATTGTGCATGTGTATTGCTATTAAAATAGATAGTTCACCAATAATTGAAAATGTACTTACTATTTACTCAACCTCAAGTGGTTATAAATCTTAATGAGTTTCTTTCTTCTGTTAAAAGCTGAAAACTTGTATGTAAATACTATGGAAGTCAATGGTTATTGGTTTCAAAGTTCAAGTTAAATGAATGTTCTTTTGTGTTGAACAAAAGAAAGAAATTGAAACACATTCTTAATGAGTAAAAAAACGAGTAAATGTTGACAGAATTTTCATTTATAGGTGAACTTTTATAGGTGCTCTCTTTCATTTATAGTCAATCTCTTTAACCCTTTTTATTATTTATTTTCAGAACACTTTGCACTAAGGTTCAATTTGTAAACATTAGTTAATGCAAAAAATATATTATTGATGACATTTTATTTAGAGAATTCTTTTCATAAAATAAAAAAGCTACCATGCTTTCAGACCTTTACATTTATTTAGTTAAATTATTATTTAATACATTTAAAATCTGCAATTATTATTCATATCAACATTCCTAAAGGTGCCATAAAATGAAAATCTATTTACCTGGGATTAATAAGAGCTTAATAAAATGACATACCTGAGCTAAAGACCACTGAAAAAACAGATGAATAATCACATAACATCGACTGTTTATTGATAGATTATTAATAGTAGGCTACGGTAAAATTAAGGGTATTCTAGTGGTAAAATTTGTCAGTCTTTGCTTTGGTAACAAAAGTGTAATGTAAAAAGTAATAAGGATGATGATCACATGTTTTTGGGACTTCATTTTCTTAGATATTTACTTCATTAATTAACAGACATGGAGCAAATGGAGAAAAAAAAGTTGATTTGACAATTGTACAGAAGCAGTGATATTTAAAGCGATTTTATGACCTGGTAGATTCCAAAACAATCACATGAAATTCCAATAAAATGAACTAAGATCGGTTTGTAATTATGCAGCATTGTTCCAGGCTGACGAGAAAATACAAAAGGTTACAGATACTGTAGCTCACTCAAGCTAAACTAACATGATTTGACAAGGCATCTCTATTTGTACACTTACTTTTTTGTCGTTGACAACTGAAGTATACTTATTTTGTGTGCTTGTATTTCTGAGCACATGAACACTCCTGTGTTCATGCTTGACAGTTTACATCTGTGTAAGCTGCTGTGAAACAGGCAATCAGAGCAAAGCTAATCATTAATATTCATGACCCTTCCAAATAAGGTAAAAACAGACTTTTTTACTGCAGTCTAGGGACAAATCCTAGGGTTTTAAATGGGATGGTAATTTCATTTCTGAAGAATTTTTCCACATACCTAAGAGACTGTATCAATGCATTCTATGGCACCTTAAATATTATGAAAAGCATTTATATTGCATGGTATTAATTTAGAATGACAAACACTTATTTTTACAATCATCATACACTAAAGTAACAACTTCTGTTGCATTATTAACAGTATTTTCTATTTTATGAACTGTAAAATATTAACCAATGTTACAAGATTGAATCTTACAATAAAGTGTTCTTGATTTTTCTTAATCACACATTTAGTGCAGAGAAAGTATCACTTCAATCATGAATCATAATTAATTCAGACAAACTATCAGTTTCTTATGAATTTTAGGTATGAATTAAAGAAATACTCGCTCTGCATGTTCCATAGACTGGTAAAGTTAACCACAGCTCTTACCAGCTTATGGAAAATGCATCTTCACTTGGATGCAATGCAGACACTTCAGGAGAGATTAACATAACATTGTCGCAACATTTACATGGTTACCTTCATCACACCATGCGAATGTTGTGAGTTGGTTATGTTTTAAAGTGAAGGAGGGGTCGTTTTAAAATGGGTTTGATAGTAAGTCAGACAAAAGATGTCACCTGGATCCCTCTGATCCTTCTGAGATTTTTCTACTAAAAGAAGGAAGGAAGAAAGAAAGAAAGAAAGAAAGAAAGAAAGAAAGAAAGAAAGAAAGAAAGAAAGAAAGAGGAGAACAAAAGGGAGAGAGAAAATGAAGAAGAGGTCAGCTTTGTTTTTGTTTCAAATGTGAGATCTGATGGAGAAGTAGATAGTGAAGGAAAGAAAGAGGAGTGAGAAGAAAGAGCTGACAGTGACAGACTGGTGCTTCACTGTGTCCTTCACTGAGGAAAACACTACAAGAAAACGACAAGAAACCTTTTAAACAGGGCTGTAAAAGTCTAGTTAAATTATAATAGAGTCAATAAAATAATTATAACTGTTAAGGCCCGTGCACACAGAGACGTTTTTTGCTCGCGTTTTCTGTCAACGTTTAACGCCTCGTGACTAACTAAAGGGCATCAATGTGATCGTGCACACCAACGCGCAAAACGTCAGGTGAAAAAAAGCATCATTTAAAAAAAAAAACGCCTCATGCTCGTTTTTTTTTTTGTTTTGATGCGCCGTGTCAAAACCTTTTCCACCAATCAGATCCGCACTTTTGTTCAAGTGCACGGAGCTGCTGAAGTTACAGTAAACAGCACTTGGAGGCGCTCTAGCGCAAAACTATCAATGCGGGCGCACATAGAAGAAGATGCCTAGAGGCGATATGAACGTTTAGCTGCTTATTGCACTGGTGAACAATAATAATTTCTTCATCGCTAGAGCTGGAGCTGCTGCTTGAACCATCCATGCCTGAGTTACGTTTTGGTCGGCCATCTGTTTGTTCCTAATGAGTCACCTATTTTCGTTACTGCAGACTAGTTCAGTAAATAGAAAGAAAGAAGAAATGCCTGCATGTGTTTAGAGTTTTTCCTTATAGCAAACACAAAAGTAATCTGGTAGTGTTTGCATTACTTTGGCTTTTTCAGGGTCATTTATTGTGAAATCCCGATTGCAACAGAGAAATACAGAGAAATGTCTCTAGACTGATGGCATTTCATGCCAATCAGCCTTATAATCTTAAAATATGAGCAAAATCACCTGTTTTGTTATCACTTTAGAAATAACCGCTAAAGAATCATTCAAATACCAGCCCTAAAGTGACGTGTGTGAATTAACAATGGTTTCTGCTGTTCAGACATCAGCTGCAAATGTGAACAAATGATGGAAGAAAATTGTTCATCATACAAAAGGGTTTTTAAACTCTCCGTGTTTGATTTGGTTTTCTATATACATGAGTATGCCGTTGAACTGTTGTAAAAACACAATATCACACACCTAGCAGTGCAATATGGCTGTATATTGTCACTGGTGGGATACTAAGGCCCGCACGCCTCCCACCAGTGCCGATGTATAGCCATTTCGCACTTTTACGAGTGTGATATTGCTCCTATATCTTGCAAACTACAATGAATACATGTATCATATAAAAATCTCTACATGTATAATTACATAAAATGAAATATGAGTACATCCTGTAATTGTAATGGTACTTCAGTAAAGTGGAAATACCTGTATACCAATACAATTCATCTACTCAAGTATTATACATCCCTTCTTTTATAAAACATTGATATATATATATATATATATATATATATATATATATATATATATATATATATATATATATATATATATAATTTATAGAATTCTATATAATTATTTTTGGAAATCTTCTATAAAGTTTACTTCTCTTACAAACATGTCTGAATCCAAATTAACCCAAGAAAGAAGCAATTACCCAAACCACACATAAAAATAGTGAAGACGCACAGTGAAAAGCTGTTGAAGTGACAAAAACATACTGGTTGAAAACATGTTTCGAAACACAATGACTCCAAAAATCCCCGTGACTGGAGGTGATATCAATTATTTACATTTACCCTGTACCTGACCAAAACTGTAAACCTGGGACACATTGATAAAAAAACGACAAAGGTGGGGAGAAGTGACTTACACAAAAGCAAAGTAAAAATGCATTCAAGTCACAACAGAAAGAATAATCAGAAAACAAGCCGACTCTGATCAATCCACAGAAAGAGCTGTGACTGATTTACACTTAAAAAAAAGGCAAGCAGACGAGAGGAAGACAGTGCGAGTCAGAATGCAAAAAATGTGGAAATGGAGAACTGAAGTTTGGGAGGCGGAAGTGATGGAGTGGCTCCGGATGAGCAGGGTACTCACGAATGGTTAAATCCATCACTTGTGACGCCAAACAGAAGACAGGATGCTCATACATTTCTCTCTTTTTCCCTATAAAAGAGGATCGGGGCATGCAAGAGCAAGGGGTCAGAGGAGAAAGAGAGAGGAAGAAGCACAACGGCTGCATGGGCACTAAAAGAGGCTTCTGACCAAATTTAGTAGCATGCAAAGCTGCCTGGCAGGGTTGGTGGACGGCTAGCGATGTACTGTATCTGCATATGTTTATTTGGAATTATTATATTGTACAATCCTACAGTATTTGGGATCAGTTAATAGTAATATGATCCAAGGCTCAGTATGTATGTGGTTAAAGAAAATGTTCTTAACACTAATATAAATAATATGAATAAAACAAGATAGTTGTTTGTTCAGTCTTCTCTGTTTGAGTTTTTGCAGATAATTCATACCAAGCCTGGAATTTCTCCCTAAAAAACTTGCTAAATGAAAACTGCATGTTTATGAACTCAAGTTTCAAACATTGTACAGTCACAATATGTTACTATTTATAATAAATTATTCATTTTATTTTAACACAGACTATGCAAAAAGTTTAGAATATATATTGTACGATTTTTATATTTTAATTTAATTAATAGAGTATTTAATACTAAATATTATTAGTTATTTTTTAACAATGTAATTAATCCAAACTCTTTGGTCTATTATTTTAGGTATACATTTATGGTAACAATTTAATTTAAGTAACAGTTCACACCATTTACTATACTGGCTTATTATTTGACTATTGTTAAGATATTAACAGTTTATTAGCACAAATAAAGTGAAAGTATGAAAATCCAAAATCAAACACAAAGTGCTCAGGGGTAGTTTATATAATGTGTCGGTGCTCTTTGGATGAGGGATTTATCAGAATAAACAGAAAAGGTAAGTCCAAGGCACTAGAAAAATGTGGAAAAAATATTAAAAAGCCTGTATCGACATGGCTATTCCTTAAAACTGTGCCTATGTGAGTTTTGGCAAACACTTGCCTTCATCAGGGTGAAATGAAAGTATGATCTTATTTTACAACCCTAAACCCCTAAACTTTTACCTTACAAGCTATTAATAAGAAGATCGTTAGTAGTTTATTGAGCTTAAAGTCTTAGTTAATTGTTTGTTAACATTGTAAATAGTTTACATTAAAATAAAGTGTGACCAAATTTATTAATGTATTACTTTATTATCATAATAATAATAATAATAATAATAATAATAATAATAACCATTCATTTTTTACCATTTGTTTCTGGAAGTGTCTTAGGCTTATTTATTATTTGTTAATAAAAAACAGTAAAAGTATTATTTAACTGCATTGCTGTTGTGCATTTTTACAATTGCAAAAAATCTTCCATATACTAATGGTAAATAGTTCTTGTGTAAAATATGGTTTTCAAACATTTTTATTATTATTCATTTTAGTCACTTCAGACTTGGTGTGCCTTGCTTTTGGTTTTAGCTTCAGTCACTTCAGTTAACTCCTACTCCTGTATTTAGGTTCTTGCATCTAGAACCCCCTTTTTTTTTGGTCAGCTGGGGTTAGTACCAAAGTCACATTGAGTTTAGTAGTCAGCAATCAACAGGTCAGTACAGGGAAAAACAAAGATGTCATTAGGTTAAGAGATACTAAGGGCCTCTCCTTCAGTATCTACAGTCATATTTCTTCATAAACATGGACAGCCACAGATTACATTTCAGACAAGATTAAAACTTCCATCCAATCGACAACTATCTGACCGTTTGTGTTTTATATAAGCAGTCCATGTCTATGAGAGAAACTGTCTCACATACAACACACCACTGGGTGTTGCTGGAGATTTGCACCAGATATTGGCTTCTCAAACTGACCCCAAATCAAAAGAGAAGCCAATAAACAAGAGGAAAGTGCAGTAGAAGTATGGGGTTAGTTTGGTTCCATTATTCCAAAAAGAGAAAAAGATTATGATTTTAAATTTAAATGTAATAAACAATAAATATTCACAAATAAATAGAATGACATACGGAAAGATTTATAAATGAACAAATAAACAAATGGGAGTTGAGAATAAAAACATATCCACAAATGCATTATTGGTCAAGTGTTTGGGATATTTTTAAGGTTAAAAGCCTAGTCTAGGATTCCAAGCAAAAACAAATAAATAAATAAATAAATAAATAAATAAATAAATAAATAAATAAATAAATAAATAAATAAATAAATAAATAAATAAATAAATAAATAAATATTTGAAAAAAACAAACAAATTCGTTTAAGTTTAAAGTATTGAATATAAACAAAAATACATGCAGAAATTAATAAATAAATTTAGGATTAATAATAATTTAAATATACATTATCTACATGTTTTATTAAATCATATAACATTGCATTGTTTTTGCATTTTTCTTTGGACGTCCATACTCTATTCTACTCACAAAGTATCTAAAAAATGCACCAATAAACATTAAATTGCTAAATATTCTTGCATTTAAGAAGTAAAACTGATGTAATATAAACATTTCATTTTATTTTTATAAATAATCTTCAGTGTCAAAACAGTTTGATCATTTGATTTTGTCACATGTCTGGTCATTTTATTTATTTGTGAATCAAGCACATTTTTTGTGAACCATACATTTGCATATCTCATTTTATTTATTTGTGAAAGTGTTTCATTTTAGTTAATTGATTTGTGAATCATTCATTTTGACTACTGTAACAAATCTAACCCCATATGGGACAGACAGTGAGAGAGAAGAAGAAAAAGAAAGGGAAAAAAGACAGAGAAAGCCAGTAGAAGGCAGTGATTCTGCAGTAAACAGATGAAGCAGGGGAGCTGGATAAATGACGAAAAGCTAGAAAGGAGAAGTTTGTTTATTTTTTTTATATTAAATCATTCTAGAACTACAGTAAAAGCTACTGTAAACCACAGGAAAGAGGCAAACATCCAGAAAGGGCAGCAGAAAACCATCGAGCAGAGCAGTACAGCACTCTGGCCAGGGTTGGAGAGAGGGAATTGAATGCATTTTTACTTACAAACTTCTAGAAAGGACTAAAACAAACCTGGAACAATAAAAACTTATTCAAAAAGTAAGGAATGGGTCATAAGAGATTGTAGAGAATGCTTTATTAGAATATTAATTCTTAAAAAAATAAAATAAAATAAATTTTTATAAATATTAATCATAATAATAAAACGCAAAAACAAGAGGTGATAAATTAACAGCTTAATAAAACAGTAAACTTTTATTAATAAATATTTTTATAACTATACATTTTAATTAAGCTGCAACTTATATCTTATAAAATAACATTATTACAAATAATAACAACAACAACAACAACTCAGGATCATCAGCTTTTCCTAATTAACAATATTTATTACCATAAAATGTAATTAATTTGCAACTTTATTATAGCTTATATAATAATAATAATAATAATAATAATAATAATAATAATAATAATAAATAAGGTCATAAAATATTAACTTATTAAAATAATAAACCTTTCATAATGAGTATATTTATTACCATACAGTTATCTGAAACTTATAGACTTATAGCTTATATAATAATAATAATAATAATAATAATAATAATAATAATGACGATAATAATAATAATAATAATAATAATAATAATATTAATAATAATAATAAACATGGGTTCATAAAATTATAATTTATTAAAATAATAAACCTTTCTTAATGATTATATTTATTACCACACAGTTTTATAAATCTGCAGCTTATAGCTTCTATAATAATAATAATAACAACAATAATAATAATAATAATAACAACATGAAATCATATAAACATTACAAATAAAAAAAATGATTCATAATATTATATTTATTTATTTAACTTATAAACTTATTTGAAAAATCCCAAAATAACATATTGACTTTTAATGAATTCTCCTGAACTTTCCTGTTTTGAAATAAACAATATCAGTTGCATTTCAGCACGACTTCTGTATAATGGGGGTTAGTTAATCATCACTGTTGTTAAGCACAGTTTCAGAGACAGGATTATGCACTGTGTTGCTGAAGAGGAGGAGAAACACAAGCTTCCTACCTTCCACCTTGGCATATTCTGAGAGGCGCTGATAATTGACTAAAGCTGCCTGCTCCAGACACTTGCGGATCACAGCCTTTACCTCATCCTGAGGAACCGGGGTCACAATGTCCTTCATCAGGACCTGAAAAACATCACAAATCAACTGCATGCTCACTTTTGAGAGTAGCTGGGTTATTTAAACTTATAAAATATTTACTTATTCAATATAATTAACATAATAGCCCTCCTGTATTTTTAGTTACAATTATTTTCAATTACCAAGTTCTAAACAAGGACATTATTATTTAATAACTATTTTCTTCTGTAAAAAAGAGCCTTGTTTCATTTAGTTTGGCTGGAATAAAAACAGTTTATAAAAGAAAATGTCAATATTGTCAGGCCCCTAAATTGTTTTATTTTTTACAATTGGCTATAAAATAAACCACAGTTATCCCAGGACTTGCTTAAACTAACTTGAGTGACCTAAATTGCCTAGTTAAGTCTCTAAAGTGCGCTTTAAGCGGAATACTAGTATCTTGCAAAATAACTAGGAAAACATTTTGTACCTTCATCATGACAAAGAAAAAAATAAATTAGTTATTAAAATATTAGATTTTAAATGTGTTTAAAAATTAGCAGCACTTGGAAAATATCAGAAAAACTAAACTGTACATAAAATCACTTTGATTAATTAACACATAATAAACAGTTAATTTTATACTTTCAATATTGTCAATAAAATAGTTAATATTTTATCTTTATAATTATTTTGTTGCATTTTTATGTTTTAATAGCTTTTTATTTAATGTTAAAGTAAAAATATATTTTTTTATTTTGTTTACCATGATATATAATCAAATTATGTTTATAATATCTGAAAATAAACTGCTGAAATAAAATTCTCTTATTTAGTAAAAAGACTGAGTGCAAGATAAAACTGTTAAAGATAAGAACAGACCCTCTCAAGCAGTGACAACGTGGCTTTTAAGGCTCCCTCTGGCCGTCCAAATGGAAAGCAATACCTGTTAAAAGAACATATTACAGGCGGTTATAGTCTGCTTTTAAATACTAACACATTTAACATTGCTAGAAATCTCCATAAAGAACAAAAATATTCTTGTCCTTCATTTACAAGTACAGTTTTAGCTTATGTACACTCATGTGTGAAAGATAATTATTGGATATATAGTTTTACCCTGCATACAGTATATACAGTAAACACACATACATGCATACATACATACATACATACATACATACATACATACATACATACATACATACATACATACATACATACATACATACATACATACATACACATTTAGCTGTATATTTATGCATTAAAACTCTCAATTTCTCTGGATTTATTCTGTGAACAACTGTTGATAGTTCCTGCAAATTGGAAATAATATATACATTGTCATCTAGAGCATAAATTAACAAGTCAAAATAACAAAACTGTCTGACAGTGATGTACCTGAAGTGTGTGATCTGGTTTTCAAGCAGGACCCGCAGTCGTTCTTTGATTTCTTCAAAATGTTCTTTCTCATTGACTAAAACCGTACCGATTCCATCAGGCCTGATGGGAAACACACGTACGCACACACATACACACAAAGAAAACAAATAAATGCCACTGCTCCTCTCATTGTGATAACAAGAGGCACAGATACAATCGCAAGGTCTCATGAAGGATCTCAAACAGGCCACAGATGAATATTATACTCGCAGTATAAATGAAGTTCCACTTATGGCTGCCTTATTTAAGTGCACAGTTTAGAAAGTGTGTAGTGAGAGATTCCAGCAACTACAGTTACAAAAGGGAAAAAAAGACACTATGGGAATAAGACACTATTTATTTTTCCTAGAGGAGCCAAAATTATTATACTTTTCTATGCATTCATGTAATGTGTATAAGTTATATGGAGACTTTGCATGTACTATAATAACAATTCCTTACATTTATATAGGGCTTTTCTAGACACTCAAAGCACATTTTTGGGGGAAATCTCCTCATCCACCACTAGTGTGCAGCATCCATCTGGCTGACGCAACGGCAGCCATATTGCACCAGACCGCACACCACACACCAGCTGGTTGGTGGAGAGGAGACGTTATGATATGAGGATGATTATGAGGCCATGATGGACAGAGGCCAGTGGGCAAATTTGGTCAGGATGCCGGGGTTAAACCCCTACTCTTTTTCTAAAAATATTTTTAACAACCACAGAGAGTCAGGACCTCGGTTTAATGTCTCATCTGAAAGACGGCACTCACTGAGCAGTATAGAGTCTCCATCAATATACTAGGGCATTAGAAGCCACACAGACCAAACGTCAAGTGCCCCCTGCTGGTCTCATTAACACCACTTACGGCAGCAACCTAGCTTTCCCATGTGGTCTCCCATACAGGTACTGACCAGGAACAGCCCTGCTTAGCTTCAGTGGGCGACCATTTAGTCTGTAAATCTGGTATATCAGGTGTCTTTATGGAAGACTTTTGTGACTGTTTTCTTTTTTGTGGATGGAGGTGATAATGCAAAACAAAATCCTCCCTAAAACTACAAAAACAACCATGAAAGCAAAAACCACAAAACAAGACTACAAAAGCAACAAAGAAAACAACACACACACACACACACACACACACACCAAACAAATAAAAAAAAAAAACACCGACAAATCAAAAACAAAATAAAAACAAAGTCAACCCAACCACCCCACCACCCCACCCAAAAATAAAGCAAAACTAGGCTAAAAAAGCAAGACAAAATAGTTCAAACAAACAAGCAGACAAATAAATAAGTAGATAGATAAATAAATTGATCAATAAAATATAAAAATAAAAAAAAGACAGAGACAGACAGACAAACAGACAGACAGACAGACAGACAGACAGACAGACAGACAGACAGACAGACAGACAGACAGACAGACAGACAGACAGACAGACAGACAGACAGACAGACAGACAGACAGACAGACAGACAGACAGACAGACAGACAGACAGACAGATAGATAGATAGATAGATAGATAGATAGATAGATAGATAGATAGATAGATAGATAGATAGATAGATAGATAGATAGATAGATAGATAGATAGATTTACTTGGTCAGGCAAATGATTACAGCTTACTTGACATTTATATCAGTCACAGAAAAAAAGCAATAAACCAACTTCTATTAAGAAAAGACATTTATTAGTGATCATTTTAATCACTCTAAAATATGTGCAATTGTGCCATGCATTTTAGGTACTAATGTCTGCGGAATTGTGTGTATGTTTGTTTGTGTGTTTGTGCGTGTGCGTGTGTGTGTGTGTGTGCATGCGTGCGTGCGTGTGTGTGTGTGCGTGTGTGTGTGTGTGTGTGTGTGTGTGTGTTTGTCACCCTCTCCTCGGGCAAGGGTCTTTAAAAATGCCTAATCTCAAAACCACTCCCCAACCCCCGTCCATGGTCATGGCCAAAAAAAAAAAGTCCTTCCCAATACAAAGACATTGGTGGGGATAACGGTACCACAGACCCCTGCTGACAGCATTCAGAAGTTCAACCACTCACTACACACACACACACACACACACACAAGATTTTTACTGTGACTCCAAAACAGAGAGAAAAAGGCTGTGAAACAGACCATCTGATATGTCTAGTGCCACTTCTAAGCTTATTAGCCAAATGACCATGATGCACAGTGTTAATTCATGTTTAGTAAATGCACAAAAACTGATATTTGCAAAAATGTGCCAAACTGAAATTTGTTTTACCACAATTTACCATAAAATGAAGTCACACAATTTTCTTACTATTTACTCACACTCAATGCTTCTTGAGTTGAACATACAAACAAGATATGAAGAAGGAAAAAAAATCATAGTAAACATATGGAAGTCAATAGTTTCTTTTTACAAACAATATTTAGTATATCTTCCTATGTGTTCAGCTGAAGACAGAAACTCAAACAGGTTTGAAAAAAGTGGATGATGACTAAACGATAAACTCAAAACTGAGAGAGAGATAGTTAAAGAAGCGTCATCAAGGAACAGTAGCAACAAAACATGTCATTATTTTCAGACTTGTGATAAATTGTACTAACTCATTGTTTAAGGAAAGTAATGTCAGAACTGCTAGATAAAAACCAGAACTATGGGAGACAAACCTATAAATGCAAGAATTGCAAGAGAACAAGTCAAAACAAGATAAATAAAAACCAGGAGTGACAGAGAAAGTATAGAGAAACAATATAACAACACCTTAAAAATACAATATTATACTATATTGTATATATTTACACAGAAAAAACAAGTAATTGGATTTCCTTTTTTTAGGTAAGTGGTTGCAAACAATTACGATTGGCTAAATTTAAACAAACAAATTAAGTTAAACATTGCTAAATGTAATTTGTTTGTTTAAATTCAGAAATAGGCTTTGTGTCAGCTTTTTGATTTTAATAAATTTGTATTTTTGGAGCTTTGGTGTTGCCACCTTTGATAAATTTAATTTGCACCTCTTGCGTTTTTTGGCTGAGTACCCAATTAAGAGGGATGAGCGTGCTTTTGTCCAATTTTTCTTTGGTTAAATTTAGCACATATAAATAGTTTGTTACCATTTACTCTTTTTTATTTTTTTTGCTTCAATAAACTTTTAATTTGCTGCTTATTAAAAGTTAGTAAAGTAGATGTAATAAAGAGCCAAGAGACATGTTTAAAAGCAATTTCTTACATTTTTCTAATGTATTACAGAGAAAGCTTATAAATAAACAGTTGCAAGTCAATGAGGTAAATAAGATCACACTTTATTTTGATGTTCATTCTCACTTTTAATTAGCCATTAACTATGACTTTTGCATCAATAAACTCCATAAACCTAATTTGCTGGTTATTAAGCAGTAGTTATTAAGGTAGTAGTTAGATGTATGTAGGATTGGGGATGTAGAATAAGATTACACAGAATATGAACATTATAAATACTTATAAACAGCCAATATGTTGATCATAGGAGCAATTCCATGCAAATGTCAACCTTGCCATGAAAAAAATAAAAATTAAAAAATTAAAAAAGGTTTTCACCAAAATATTAAAACAGTTTCTATGTTTGTTGTGTAAGGAAGTATTTTACAGTACTTAATAAATGCTCAAACATGTCTCTGTCAATGTTTTCAAACATATTTGATTTCACAAAGTCACACAAGTAATAATGTCACATCTGTCAAAGATGTCACATCCATAACAAAGCTTTTTCATTATAAATGCAAACATTTTAATTAAAAATAAAATCAATATTTTTTGTTCTATAGTGAGCCAACTCTTATCCTTTTTATTATCATTGTTTCTTTTGGGTTGTGCAGTTTAATTCACATAATTTCTACAAAGTATGTTGTATACTGGAAAATCGCAGATTTTTGGTCACATCCATAATGCATGCTTACTTTCCTCATTTATAATTTAAAACATGTTTACAGATTGATATTTTTCTGATCCCATAACTCTGTGGTTAGTTGTTTTGAAAAATATAAACAGATGTTTTGATATAATGTTAACCTGTACTAGATTTTACCGTAAATAAGCCATTAGTTAACAGTGAGAATTAGTACTGTAGTTAAACTGAGGTGTTAAGAATTTCTACATAAAACCTTATTCATGCAACTGATCTTGCTTAATTGATAAGAGAATGGCTAGTTATATACATCTCTCATGTACAACTAGGTATTTTTGTGAACCAGAGGGGGCGAGCTGGTCACCAGCCCCCCCAAAAAACCCTACAGAGCGATGGGCCCTGTCTGGTGTGTGTTCCCCCTTGAAATCCCTGCCCCCTTCTCTGGCTTCTCCCCTGCTGTCCTTCAGCGTGTGCAGGCCTGACGAGGAGCGTGTCATGTCTCCTGCTCCTCAAACTGCTGTCAGGCCGGCCCGCGCCTCCACTGTCACATACACTCTGCTCACAGCCCTGCTTTCGTCTACCATGTCACAAATGATAAGGAGTCGGGCCCTTTAGTCCCATTCTGCATAAGCGTGTGTGTGTGTTTTTGTGTTAAACTGCGTGCAGGTGACATACGTCGGCTGTGAGTGTGTTTCTGTTCTAGCTGTGTGTCACAACAAAACTGATGGATAAAAGATGGACTAGCGAGAAGACATTATAGGTTTTTGTGTGTCAGGGAAGACGGTAAAACAGAAAATGTAAATAATAGAATAAAACAATTATCCCTAAAACAAAAATAGCACAAATAGAAAACAAATTGAAAAATAAAACAAGGCTACAAATACAAAGCAAGCTACAAAAATAAATAACAATAGCAGATTAGTTTACTTTTTGATTAGATTACTTTTTTATCAAAATCACAAAAAAACTACAAAAAATAAAATAAAATAAAAATAAATAAATAAAACCCACAACCACACAAACATGTACAGTACACACAACCACAAAAGAAAAATAATTTTCTCAATGCAATGAAAATCGCAATACCATGGTATTGCCAACATTGTACTATGAAACTGTTTCATTTATATCAGGGATGTCCAGATTCGATGAAGTGATCGGAAATCAGGACAGATCACAAGGTTTCAGACTCCATCGGAATCAGACGTTACCTCCCGATCAGAACTTGAATATGTATATATTCTAATTATTTTGAACACATCTATAGTTATGCTTAGTTATGCATTGGCACAGAGTTAGACCTCTTTTTAACTGGCAGAGACGCTATTGGTGAAATACCTGCAAAGTAGAACACAGAAGCACCTTGAAGCAGAAAGAGCGAGTATGTCTGCGGTCAGGATGTATTGTAAAATTGATGACGACAGCGATGCCATAGCAAACTGTGAGATATGTAAATTGGGATTGCCTGCTGAGTATTTTAAGTTGAGGTGCTTTTTGTTTTTATATTGGATTTTTAAAATATGTACCCAAAAGTTAAGAATTTATGCTATTTATTACTTGATTGTTCAAGCTACCTAACAGAAGCATATCATATCTTTATAAAAGTATCGGATCGGGTTTCGGTATCAGTAGATCCTCAAATGACTTGGACATGGGGACAAAAAAACCTGATCGGCACATCCCTAATTTATATACATTTAAAATATTATATTATTATCACTTTTAAACAATATTATTTAATGTGGCCCTGGAGTCTGGATCACAAAACAAGACAAATTTACATTTACATTTAGTCATTTAGCAGACGCTTTTTGATTAGATTTTTTTTTCTTTTATGCCTCAAATCACAAGAACATTAAGAAAAGATCTTCCATTAACATGTTAATTTCTTATTGTAACATATCAAAACTTGATTTTCAATTAGTAATATGCATTCTAAGCACTTTGTCTAGACAAATAAATGCAATTTTCTGAGTATTTAGATTCCAGATTTGCATCATTAATTGGCAGCACTTTAGAATAATGGTCCATTAGTTAATGTAACGTTGAGTAAGTATAAATAATCTTGTAGTTTGATAATGAAGTTTGTTATTTGCCTAGCAAATTACAATAGGCTACAGTTTTTGCTAATGATATTATTATTATTATTATTATTATATTATGATTATTTGTATTTTAAAATAAATATTTGTCATATTTCTTTAGTGTAAATAATTGCACAAAAAGTTTGCTTATGATGACCATCCGACAAGCTAATTCAGCTAAAAATAGTGCTTAAAATGTCACCTAAATTCAGTACTTAAATCTCATAATTAAATAGAAAATGAGGCGAATAACTGTAAAGAGGTACAGTTTTTTGAGAAAAAAAAACACCACTTGCGCCGGGCTGGCTACGCGCCTGCTAATGCAAGCAAGTTGTGCTTGTTAACATTAATTAATGAACAGTGAGTTAACATTAGCTAACATGAACTATAACATTTTTTCAACTTAAATAACTAATATTAATGTCAACAAAGATTATAAATACAGCAATAAATGTATTACTAATTGTTTGTTCATGTTATTAAATACATTAACATTAACCAATGGACCATTAATTCTAAGGTGTTACCCAAAACCTTTCATGATCTATAAATCTTAATTAAAAAATATATATATATATATACAATATCACTATGACTGTTTGTGTACCCTGCCTACAAAGATATATTCTATTGCAGACAATAATAACCCACATGCTAAACAAAAGATTTTGTTCTCCCACACTAATTCCATTTTTGATCCCTTTATTAACACTACACATCCTCATGCATATTCATAATAGCGTGTTATGAGATAGGATTATCCAGATATGGTAATGGTGCAGTAGCATCATGTCAAACAGCATTACAGAGCCACGGTCGCCATCTGTAACACTTGTAGATTATTTGGCTTTAAATATACATCAGAATAGCAGTCCAGTGCCAAGAGGTTAAGATTGAGGGCCATGTCAGCTATAAAGAGCGTGTTTGGCTGGACGTGAGGTTTTGGCACAAGCATGGGCCTCGGACAGTTTGGAAAGAGAGATGGAGAGACAGAGCAATGACCTGTCATCCTGTCAGCCATGACCTTAAGGCAGCATCCATAGTGTCCCTCGCTCTTTCTCTTTCTTTAGCCGTCATGTTTCTCACTGGTTCGACACATGTCTATCACTTTCTGTTTGCCTGCTCATCCTCATTTTTCTCTCTCTCACTGTCACACAAATATAAATTCAGGCATGCGGTGGAGTCTAAATGCTTCAGCTACAAGATTTTAAAAAAAAAATAATTAAAATTAAATAAATAAATAAATAAATAAAATAATAGTTCTACGTAATTTTGTGAGATATGGACCAAAAACTGTAAGAAATGAAAAAAAAAGTAAGAAAGCCTATTAAGTCACAAATGCAAGAAAAAAAAGTCACAGTTCTTAGAAAAAAGTCCTAATTGTGAGGTATGAACTCAAAAGTCAGATTTGTGAGAAACTTATTTTAAAAAGTCAGAAATATATACAAGAAAGCTTACAAGATATAAGCTCAACATTACGAGAATTTAATTCAGAAATGGCGAGATACATCAAAAAGTATTTCCACAGTGCTCAGGATAATTGAGTTCACCCTATTTTGAAAATGAATAATTTGACCCATTTCTCAGTGAACATAGGCAATGTATTTTGGTACATTTATATATTTTAGTCACCCAACATATTTAGAAATTGAAAGATAATACAATTAAATTCAAGTAAAATATGCAAAAAGAAATTACAACCTAAAAAATCTCAACTAAATTTTTAAATTTTTTTTGCTTCACTTGATTTTTCCTCTTTTTAAATTTGTATTTAATATTTTTCGATAACATATAAATTTGGGTCTGCTAGTTTTTGGACTGTTATCGTAAGTTATCTTGTTAGATAAGCTCCAGATTTGGCTTCAGTACTGACTAATCTAATAATCTATATGCACAAATATAATATTGTAAAGCTTCATATTAAAACTATGAATTTTAAAGATAGATTTAAAAGGGAGGTAATTATACTGTATATGTTGAGCACTGTATGTATGTGTGTGTGTGAAATTATATATTTTAATATATAAATATGCCAAATACAGAAAAGTTGAAATGGTAAAACTTTACCTCAGATTTAACTTAAAAAATAATGTCATAATTCTTTTTTTTTTTTTTTTTTTTAGATTTTTTTAGATATAAACTCACAAAGTCTGAAAACTCAGAAAATCTCAAAATTAGAATTATAAATACAAGTTATTATACATAAAAATGTCACAATTGGGCGATGTAAACTAAGAACTGAGAAATAAGTCAGAATTGCAAGAAAGCCTAAAATCTATAAGACATAATTACTAATAGATAATAATAATTAAGGATGCTCTGATCAGTATCGGCCGATAATCACATTCAGTGATTCGATCGGTACTCGCCAATCTGGCTGATCTCATGACTGATCGCAGAGTATCGCCCGATAGTCACATTCAATGACTCGATCGGTACTTGCCAATCTGGCTGATCTCATGACCGATCACAGGTGGTAAGTTGAAGAGTTTACACACAGAGGAATTTTTTTATCTGTGTTGTATTATTTTCTGTAAAGCTGCTTCTGGCCATAGCATGTCCACACTAAATGATTATAAGAGACGTGTTCAAGGGATTACATCCTTAATTGATTCTCTGGAGTCATCTTAGAGAGAAAATGTACTTAATGCTTGAGCATCAGAATGCTCTGTATCGTCTGATCACCAAGACAAGGAACTGGTTCTCCGTATCGGCTGCAAAAATCATGATCGGAGCATAATAATATTATATTTTATTACAATTATTTTGAATAAACTTATATGTAACAAAATCTAAATGGTAAGGTATAAATTTAATTTAATTTTTATTAAAAAAAAATCAATAAAGTCATAAGAAAGACAGTCGTAAGAAAACCTAATAACTTTAGAGATCATAAAATTGTATATTTGCTACTGTATACCTCACAATACAGAGTTCCCTCTCTAAACTGTGAGAAAAAAGCCTAAATGTAAGGCAAAATTAATTAGCAGAAATCATTAGTCATCATCAGATGTTGTCAGATTTTTTTATCAATGCTCACAATAATCTAACAATTAGGACCTTTTTTTCTTTAAATTGTGACTTTACATGTTTAAAGAAATTTCACAAGCCATCTCAGATTAAAAACTGTACACTATATAAAGCTGCTATTTTGCACACTATAAAAATAGGAAATAAAACCAACAAATAGAATAAAACGCAAGACACAAAACAACGAATAATGCTATAAACAAAAACAATGTAAAAATTGCCCCTCACTCACATTTCCCCAGTTTCACAGGTTAAGGGTGAAGCTTACTGTTCACCCAGACCAAAAAGAGGCCTGCATTTAAATTCTCACCTTCTGGAGCCTGTGAGCACCTGCGACTTTTTTCTCCAGACCTCCATGATTCTGTTCTCTTTTTTAGAGGGGGTCAAGGGCTCAGGGGGGGAGGGAAACAGAGAACTAAGTAGCTCCGTCTCTGATACGGGCCATTTCAGAAGCTCAGTCACTCTTTGGCTTCAAATCACACACACACACACACACACATATGTTCATTCATAAAGGTGCACATTCACAAAGGTTATCGAAAGATGGTGTGAGGGTAAACGAGAAACAAAAGAAGAAGAGAAATAACATAAATCATGCAGAAAACAATGAGAATAAAAAAAACAGGCAGAAACTAAAAATAAATAAATAAACATTTAATTAAAGAAATGATCTGAATGTTAGTCACGAAAGAAAAAAATAAGATTACATATAAATAAAATATACTGCATACAATAATAAGAAGACTAAAATGTGAGGAGATTGTGAATGTTGGGGACAGTAATCCACTTTCTATGTTGTTTACAAATCAGCCCAATGCAAAAGGAAGCAGGAATTCTTTCTCATAGGTCCAGATAATAAAAATAATAAAACAATATCACTAAAAAGGTCAAATCAAAAGAGCACAAATCAACTAAATAGAGATTTAACAGTATTAGTTGTTTATTTACTTTTGTGTTTGATAAATGACCTTTTCATTAAAACAAATATTTGGATATTTCTTATGTTACATTTTATGTAAAACTATTTATCATACTCTATACTACTATACTAATATAATAACTGATTAATGAATTAGGAAGAAGCTATTTTGTTCTTCAAAAAAAAAAAATCAGAATGAGGATTATATCTGAAAATATGATGATGGTGATGATGATTACTATCATTAGTATCTTACCATCTTACCACTTTATTTATTTATTTGTACATATGTTGTACATCTGTAAATATAAACTACAGGTTTGGGGTCAGTAGGATTTTTAAATGTTTTAAAATAAGCTTCACCTGCTCACCAAGGCTGCTTTTATTTATTCAAAAATACGGTATTATAATTGAATTTAATAATTAATTCTAGTGATTTTAATTATGAATTTTCAGCTTTATTGCTCCAGTCTTCAGAGTCAAATGATCCTTCAGAAATCACTCTAATATTATTATTATTATTATTATTATTATTATTATTATTATTATTATTATTATTATTATTATTATTATTATTATTATTATTTATGGTAATAGTAATAAAAGCAATAATGATTAAAGTAATAATTTTATTTGAAATTACATACAATAAGTGATAAATAAATATTAAATTAATAAGTATTTAACAATTTAGCAACTTTTTTTACATTTAATAAATGCCACCTTACTAAACAGAACAATTAAAAAAAAAAAAAAACATGAAAAACCTGACCCCAAGCTTTTGATCGGTATGTATGTTTATTTGTTTATTTGTAAATAAAATATATTATATATAATATCTTAAAATATGTGTCTCTATATAAAAATGTTTTTGATGAAAAACTAATAAGCCACATGCAAAAGGAATCAGAGCACAAGCAAAAGTTAAAGATAGTGGCTATACTATTTATTCATTTGTTAGCTTATCTTTATTTACTTTTTTATTTAAATAGTGTCTGCTAATAGCCATTTTGTTACATTGCAATGTTTAAATTAATGTTTTTATTATATACAGTGGGTGAAATAAGTATTGAACAAACCACCATTTTCCTCAGAAAACACATTTCTAAAGGTGCTGTTGAATTGAATTTTTCACTGGATGTTGGTAGCAACAAAAGAAATCCATATATGCGAAGAAAACAAAACGAATTAGTTTACAAATAAAGTTATGTGCAATAACTAGAAATGACACAGGGATAAAGTATTGAACACATGAAGAAAGGGAGGTGTAGACAGACAGTAAAAGCCCATAAAGAAGCTAAAATTCTAGAAGTTATTCAGCAACCCCCTGCCCTTCATCATTGTAAATGAAAATTATCTGCTTCGGGCCAACATCTACATTACCAGGATGATTGAGGTGAGAACAGGGTGAACATTTTAGCAAGACAATGATTCAAAACACAGCCAAGAAAACTCTTAAATGCTTTCAGAAAAAAAGAAAATCAGGCTGTAGAATGGCCCAGCCAATCACCCGACTTGAATCCAATTGAAAATACAAAATGAAGATCAGATATGAAAGCCGAGACCCACAGAACCATCAAGATTTTTACACTCCATTGCCGTCTGTGAAAACAATCACTTGAGAGATTCATGTCTCGATTTATTCTCCATATGAGAGTTGTCTTTAAGTTGCTATAACCAAAATGCCTTTTATATAAAGTATTAAATACATTTCAGTAGTTCACTGTAGATTTCCTTCTGTCATTCCATTGTTATTACTCATAACTAATACTACAGATTTGTTTTGTTTTGTTTTATTTTAATGTTTGTATTGTTTGGGTTTTGGGTTTTACCAAAATCTGGTTCAATTCCATGTCAACAGCTCCTTCAGAAATATTATTCCCAGTAACAAACATGGCATGCAATACTTATTTCCTCCACTGTATATGTATATATTTAAATAACCAGGGGATGTGAAATGTTAAAGGGAACTGTAGTTACTCCGAAGACTCCTGTGAACCAAGTAATGAGGCAACTTGAGCTTCTTGTAAGAGCTCTGATACTGCTGTGCATTTCTGGGAGAGAATCATTACCTGACTCCACAAATCTGTAAAAAGAAAGGATGGAGTTTCCACAAATAATGGAAAAATAGATCCATTTGCCAGCCCAAGGTAGAGTGTATGCGCTCTTTTTTGTTTTACTTTACCTCTCTTTGTGACCATGAGTGGACAGTGGATGTATAGACAGATAAAAAGGCAGGACGGTGAAGAGGGATGGAGGGATTTTAGGAGGAGGAGAGCAGACAGAGCTTTAGGCGAGAGTACAGGATGAATGACAGAGAGAGAACATGAGAGATAAATGATTTGAGAATTAATGTGCTTACAAATGAGAATGAACTGAAGTGGCTGTTAAGAAAGAGGGTGAGAAATAGATCAAGAGTGTGAGAGCGGTGATACCTGTTGCCATGAACATGAGAGGCGCAGAAGGCAAAGCTGTAGTGCAGTAGTGTGGGGTCGATCATGGATCCTTTCTCTGCCCTCTCGAGCAGATCACTCAGGTAACACAGGTGCCTGTGACAACCCCGAACTCCATACCTGGCGCAGTACTCATCTAATACAAACACCTGGCCTGGACTGAACCAACCCTGAGACACACAATCAGGCACTGTTTACACTAATGCACTTCGTTTTGGGAGAGAAAGAAAGATAAAACTGATAGAAAAGCTGACTTACCAAGCAGGAGTAGGAATCATTGAGTCTGTGGTCCAATGTGAGCCGCTGAACCATCTCAAATAGGGAAGAGTGGTCAAAATTGCAAGGATTGGCGGAGATGAACTCATCCATTCCATGTTTCTGAGCTCGGTCTGCATCTGTGTGTATGTGCGCATGTTAGTATATGTAGACAGAGACAAGCTTAAAAAAATAGTAACATAAAACAGGTCCTTATTCTCTAACCTGAGCCAGATGTCAGCCAAAAAATTGTCAACTTTTACTTTAATAACTTCCGAACCAAGGTGCATTACAAGCAATGCTCGAAATACAAAATAAAAAAGTGCTCGTGCTTAGGTGTGTAAATGTATACAATAATATGTTAATGTGTGTGTTTTTTCAAGTTACCTCAAACAACAACGACATGACTTTGTAATTTTTTATATAACATATTTGTAATGGTAACACTTTAGTTACAGTTCATGCTATTAACTACCAGCTTCTTACCTGCCTATTGCTAATCAGAATCAGTTTTATTGCCTTTACACACACAAGGAATTTGTTTTGGCTACAGAAGCTTCCAGTGTACATAAAGTAAAGTGACAAGTGTCAAAAAAGTATTGCACATGTTTATTGCACGGTAGGGGAATATTTAACTGTTCATGAGGTAAATGGTTTTTGTGCTTAGTGCTCTGTAGCGCTGACCAGACGGTAACAGTTCAAACAGGAAGTGTGCTGGATATATAGGGGTCCAGAGTGATTTTGCATTTAGATTTTAACTGTTCACTAGTAGCTATAAAGTATAAACTTGATCTCTAATCCTACTCAAAACCTAAACCCAACTTTTATCTTACTAATTATTAAAAAACAGCTAATTAGTAGTTTATGAAGCAAGTAGCATTAGATAATGGTTTGTTAATGCCTGAATTGTGACCTAAACTAAAATGTAACCTTTGTATTTATACAAGGTAACTCTTTACAATAAGATTAATGTCAGTGAAAGCATTTACTAACATGAACAAACTATGAACAATACATTTATTACAGTATTAGTTCATATTTTAACTGCCTGCTCTATCAAATGGTTGACCACAAATTGTTTTAAATAATGACTGTTAAAGTAAAAAAAACCAATATCCTGCTGCACTACTACACTTGATTTAGGTTTTATTGTTAAAAAATAAATAAATAAATACAGGAAAAGGTGTTAAACGGAATCTGAAATATTTGACGGCATACTTTACAAAAATAAAGATAGTTTAGTATTCAAAAATGTTTTATTTTGATTATGTTTTTAAATAAATCGGTCTTACACTTCATATTTTATTATTTTCATAGTATATGTATTAATTCCAGTACTTTTGCCATAAACTGACATATCTACTATTGGGTGGAGGCTGATATTTTAAAAATTATGCAGATAAAAAAATGCATTGAGTGTGTTAAATAGAGACATTAAGAGTTAAGAAATGCAATCCAATTTTTTTTTCTAGACGGGGCAGTTAAAGGGTCAATGTTAGTTTATGAAAATACAGTTGTCCATTGTTAGTTCACGTTAGCTCAAGGTGCATTAACTAATGTTAACAAACCTGGATTTGGATTTTATTAAAGCATTAGTAAATGTTAAACTATGATTAATAAATGGTATACAAGTATTGTTCATAGTTAGTTCATAAATACATTAAATGAAACCTTATTGTAAAGTGTTACCATTATATGAATATATATATATATATATATATATATATATATATATATATATATATATATATATATATATATATATATATATATATATATATATATACATACATACACACACACACATATATATGTATTATTTATAATAATACATATATATGTGTGTGTGTATATAATTTAAATAAAGTATATATTGTAGAACTATATAAATAATTGTTAACAATGGATTTAACATTGCTTAAATAAAATATAGGAAGCTCATTTTAATACACCGAATACAATTTATTCTAATCACTTTAATTCAACAACAAAACAACATTTAAATTAAGTTGGAGTTAAAGAAAAGGACCACATTTATATGTTACAATATACTTTAATTAAAAAAATAATTAATTAAAAGAGCAAACCATAGAGTCAATCAATAAATGATTAATCCAACCCACCACATTTCAATGAAATAGTACGCCATCATCATTATTTATATGATGTGCTTATATATTTCCACTAATGGTAATCCGTCTGAGCCGGTGCTCCTGTCTGACCCTCCAAATCAAACAAGAACTCCCCACTAATGTTCTTCTCCTCCCTCTCCATTCATTGCTCTGTCCACAGGCCTCTGCCCCCCTCAGGACAGCCCTAATTAAAGAAGCCCAGCGCCTCTAAACCCCGGACCGGCCACCGAGGCCCCCTGCCCTCGCTATCTTTTGTCCATTAAAGAGACTAAATAAATTCAACAACACATTTTCACTTTCCTCTGCAGTCGGTAAGCTTAGGTATTACATCTGGGCCTGGACAAATAAGCAGGGCCGTTTCTTAATCCTGCCACTGGTCAGGGGCTATTCTTATTTTAATGGCCCATTTCAGACAGAGGCTTTAAGGCTATACTGTATGATTGAGTCACTGAGCAGAAACCTCCTGCTTTACATCTCAAATCAACAAGACTTACACTGCTTAGCTCAGACGGGATAAATGATGATTGATGAGCGCTTCAATTTCCATCCATCCATCCATCCATCCATCCATCCATCCATCCATCCATCCATCCATCCATCCATCCATCCATCCATCCATCCATCCATCTATTCATCCATTCATCCATTCATTCAATCCATCCATTCATCCAATCCATCAAATCCATCCATTCATCCATCCATCCATCAATCTCTCCATCCATCAATCCATCCATCCTATCCATCCATGCAAGTTCTGATAATCTAAAACCATATAATGCCATATCAGCAGCATTGGAAAATTATGCCAAAACTAAACTAATTATTCTATATATATAACACATAATCATATCAGTTTCTTAACAAACATTCAATGTACAAAAAAAACCATACAAATAGCATCAACACTGAAAATGTTTTTTTTTACGATCTTTACTTTGATTAAAGAACAATTTTCTAAAATTCCTCGAGAAGACACCTTTTCAAACAATTCCATTACATTTCCCATGTGTACTAAAATATTTTTTATCACCAAAATTATCTTACACAAGTCACAAATCGTTTTTTCTTCCCCTTTCAATAAATATGAGTGTGTTAGTCTTGAGTGTCTGATTCTACATCTCGTATGTACAACCTGGTCATGTCTATTTTGAAAATTTTTATTATTTCTTTCATTTACAAATAGATTCATTTCATACAATTTGTTGTTTAGGCATTCTCATTCCATTTGCCATTTCTCATTAATATACAGATTTAAAACATTATTTTAAATCTTTCCAACCGTAGGGCTTCCTTAACTGCTTTATTTGCACGTTCATTTCCAAGGAATGCAATATGACCAGTTATCCAGCTGAAAAGAAATCAAAGTCATATTTCTTTATAATGTCCACTTTTTCTATTATAAAAATCTTAGGATTATATCATCATGACAAAGATGCCTGCTATCTTATCTATCTATCTATCTATCTATCTATCTATCTATCTATCTATCTATCTATCTATCTATCTATCTATCTATCTATCTATCTATCTATCTATCTATCTATCTATCTATCTATCTATCTATCTATCTATCTATCATCTATCTATCTATCTATCTATCTATCTATCTATCTATCTATCTATCTATCTATCTATCTATCTATCTATCTATCTATCTATCTATCTATCTATCTATCTATCTATCTACAGTATCTATCTATCTATCTATCTATCTATCTATCTATCTATCTATCTATCTATCTATCTATCTATCTATCTATCTATCTATCTATCTATCTATCTATCTATCTATCTATCTATCTATCTATCTATCTATCTATCTATCTATCTATCTATCTATCTATCTATCAATATACATTTTTTTCAACACATTTTTCAACATAATCGTTTACAAGGTTTGTAATAAATCATTTCTTGTTGTCTTTTTTTTTCATGATGCCAGTACATAATACAGTACATAATGTGTAGGTTAACTATAGGAATTGCACATTCTGTTATCTCCAACTGAAGGGTTACCTAGGCTGCTTTATCTATACGCATATTCACTACTGAATCCCATATGACCAGGTATTTAGCAGAAATAAATATCAAAGTCTTTTTTCTTTAAAAAGTAAATTTCTATTATGCTAAAAATCATAGGATAATCAGTTTTCATAGGTTCAAGTGCTTGTTAACAGAACATACAATCTGTGCAAAGTTAAAACTGACATTGCTGTTCTTATTCTATTTGTTCCAGAGCTAAAAGCAGTGCACAAGCCTGTTAAACATCACTTGAGAAACATCTAAAAAAATTCATATTAAATAGTTTCACAAGAGGGCTAATAATTTTGACTGTATATACTGTAAAACTGCATGATCAATTGATCACAACATGTTTTTTGAATGAACTCAACTTATTAAAATAATATAACAATATATCTAAACTTAATTATGACCTGTTTTAAGTGTTCATAGATTTAATTTAGCATTAGCTTAAATGACCAGTACATTAAACTCTTTACTCAGTTCTATACTTGCGTGTTATATTGTTGTCAGTTCATGCCATCATAAGATATCCAAACACATAAGTTGAAGCCAAATCAGCCACAGGTCATTAAGGTGACAGTGTCGCTCCTGTATCTGGTATATGAGCCTGTCACGTCTCTCTGACACTGGATTTGAGGGGAAGCTCTCTGGACAGTAACACACAATGACATTATTCTGCTCTGTCCGAGCGGGCCAGAGGACAAGTGACACTGATTGATGGATTCTTTTCATTTATAGATCCCCTCTCTTTCTCTTTCTCTGGAAAGTCCCAACAGCATTTGAGGCTATTTAGTGCTCACGTTTAGTTTTTTTTTTTATTATTATTATTATTTCTGTGCAAGCACACACAATGGGTGGATTGGGCATCTGGGATTCAGCCCAGGGCCGACATGAGCTGAAGGGTCGAGCTGACAGGATGGGAGGCCCTCTGTGAGTGAGGGACGGATGGATGGATGGAGGAAGGGCTGACAGCAGAGATGGACTTTATTAAGTGCTTTCTAATTTAATCTGCTTCTGAACATGGTTTCCAACAATATGGCTGGCTTCATCAGGCCT